>NW_024082052.1:0-112040 GCF_003009895.1 Hyaena hyaena | reverse complement strand
TTTCTCTTCTTCCACTGGGTTTAGGGTGTTCTTGTTGCTCTGTCTCTAGTTCCTTTAGGTGAGCTGTTAGATTTTGGACTTGCGCTTTTTCTAATCTCTTGAAATAGGCCTGGAGAGCAATGTACTTTCCTCTTAGGACTGCCTTTGCCGCATCCCATAGAGTTTGGATTGTTGTCTTTTCATTTTCATTTGTTTCCATATGTTTTTTAATTTCTTCTCTAATTGTCTGATTGGCCCATTCATTCTTTATTAGGGTGTTCTTTAACCTCCATGTTTTTGGAGGTTTTCCAGACTTCTTCTTGTGAGTGATTTCAAGTTTCAAAGCATTATGATCTGACAGTGTGCATGGTATAATCTCAATTCCTTTATATTTATTGAGGGCTGCTTTATGTCCCAGTATGTGATCTATCTTGGAGAATGTGCCATGCGCACTTGAGAAGAAAGTAAATTCCCTGGCCTCAGGATGTAAAGTTCTAAAAATATCCGTCATATCCATGTGGTCCAATGTGTCTTTCAAGTCCATTGTTTCTTTAGTGATTTTCTGTCTGGTTGACCTATCCATTGCTGTAAGTGGAGTATTAAAGTCCCTTGCTGTTAGCTAGCACATTCTTATCTATAAGCTTGTTTCTGTTTGTGATTAATTGTTTTAGATATTTAGGTGCTCCCATATTCGGTGTGTAGACATTTATGATTGTTAGTTCTTCCTGATGGATAGACCCTGTAATTGTTATGTAATGCCCTTCTTCATCTCTTGTTATTGTCTTTAATTTAAAGTCCAGTTTGTCTGCCTTAAGCATAGCTACTCCCGCTTTCTTTTGGTTTCCTGTAGCATATATATTTCTCCATCCCCTTACTTTTAATCTGAAGGTAACTTCAAGTCTAAAATGAGTTTCTTGTAGACATCATATAGATGGATTTTGTTATTTTATCCATTCTGCTATCCTATGTCTTTTGATTGGAGCATTCAGCCCATTTACATTCAGTGTTATTATTGAAATATGTGGGTTTAGAGTCTTTGTATGTTTTGTAGGCTTCATGTTCGTGGTGGTATCTCTGGTATCTTTGTGCCCTGCAACATTTCCTTCAGAGCGTCCCCCTCAGGATTCCTTGTATGGCTGGCTTAGTGGTGACAAATTCTTTCAATTTCTGTTTATTTGGAAAGGTTTTATCTCTCCTTCTGTTTTGAATGACAGGCTTGCTGGATAGAGGATTCTTGGCTGCATATTTTTCCTGTTCATCACATTGAAGATCTCCTGCCATTCCTTTCTGGCCTTCCAAGTTTCAGTAGATAGGTCTGTCACCCCTCTGATAGGTTTGTCTTTGTATGTTAGGGCCCTTTTCTCCCTAGCTGCTTTCAAAATTCTCTCTTTGTCCTTGTATTTTGCCATTTTTACTATCATATGCCGTGCAGAAGATCAATTCAACTTATGTCTGAGGGGGGTCCTCTGAGCCTCTTGTATTTCAACATTTATTTCCTTCTCCAGGTCAGGGAAGTTCTCTGCTATAATTTGTTCCAGGACTCCTTCAGCACCTTTCCCTCTCTCTTCCTCTTCTGGGATTCCTATGATACGGATATTGTTGCGTTTGACTGTATCGCTGAGCTCTCGAACTCTTCTTTCATGTTCCTGGATCAGTTGGTCTCTATTTTTTGTCAGCTTCTTGTTTTTCTATAATGTAGTCTTCTAAATCACTTATTCTCCTTTCTGCCTCTTCAAGCCGTGCATTGGAGGCCTCTAATTTATTATGTATCTCATTTATCGCATTTTTTAATTCTTCATGCCTATTTTTATTTTCCATTCTGTCTGTAGCCATAGTTTCTTTGATGTCCCCTATGTTTTTTTCAAGCCCTGCTATTATTTTTACCATTATTATTCTAAAATCTTGTTCAGTTATGCTGCTGATATCTGTTTTGATCAGTTCATTAGCTGTCATTTCTTCTTGGAGTTTCTTTGGAGGAGAGGTCTTTCGTTTCATCATTTTAGTCAGCTTTCCGGCTCTTGTTGGTTTTAAAGACCTTTTGTGCTCTCTGTATCTATGAGCGCTGCTGTATCCAAGAAGACTCTTTGACTGTCCAGGGCCTATCCTTTCAGAGAGTGTTTTTTGAATGGTATCTCTTGATCTTCCTTGTTGGGAACTTGGTTATTTTATTTTCCTATTCATAGTGATATTTGGGACTCTCCGCCTTGTGTACTCTGCCTTGTTTCTTGAGGTAGCCGTTAGAAGGCTTTCTCTGTGGATTCTGCTTCCTTTTTCTCCCAATCTCTCAGGTTTTGTAAGGTTTCCAATGGCTTCAGATCTTTTCCGTGTTAGGTATGGGCGCGAGTGCAAGAACGGAGCTCCTTACTTCTCCACCATCTTACCCCTCCCTCCAAAAAACATAGTTCTTCTAATCCATAAACATGATATGCCTGTTCATTCAGAACTAAAAAAAAAAACAAAAACTTTATTTTCTTTCAACAGTGTTTTGCAGTTTTCAGCGTACAGATCCTGCACTTTTTCTGTTTGATTTGTACCTACGTGTGTGTGTGTGTGTGTGTGTGTGTGTACTTATGTGCAAGTAGTGGAAATGACTACTGGAAATACCTTTTGTTTTTGTTTTTGTTTTTATCACTTCAAGTCTCAATTGTCATTGCTGTCACTTAGCTACTTAGGAATACATACAACTTTTGTATTTCGATCCTATATAAAGATGAACTTGCTAAAATATTAGCTCAAACCTTATTTTGTAGATTCTTTTTAATTTTCTATATAAATCGTATTGCCTGGGAATTGAGATAATTTTTTTTTCTTCCTCTTTTCCCACTCTCCTGACTTCACTGGTTGGGATTTCCAGGACAAGGTTTCTCCTGATACTGAGGAGTGGAGGGAGATATTGCTTCCTTTATCATTAAGCATGATTAAGTTGTAGGGTTTCTTCTGTGAATAATATTTATCAGGTTAAGAAAATTTTGTTTCTTATTTCTATTCTTTAATTTTTGTTTTGTATCCAAAATATGGTCTATCTTGGTGAATGATCTTTCAAAATTTGAGAAGAGTGTTCTCTGCCATTAGCATTGGAATAATATCTACGAGGTATGTGTATAATCATATGGAAGAGACACCTCTCTAGTCCTCTTGCCCATCCATTCTTAAGGAAATTACTCCTGCCTCCAGGGGTTTACAAGTCTTACTTATGCCACCAACTCTGGTGGAGTGTGCAGGTCTTTCAGGTCTCCTAGTGTTCTGCTTTGCTTCTTACCAGCAAAGCTTTCTTGCCTCCTCACCCAGCAAAGTCTAACATTTTCCACAGAGGAACCTAGATTCCTATCATGTGCCTGTGTACATATTATTCTCATTTTAGTCATTTAGTTATTCAACAAATATTTATTGACTACTGTATGCCAGACCATGAATATCGCCATGAAAAAAAGAGAAGGAAAAACTCCTGCCTTCAAAGAATATTTGTGCTTTGTGGTTCAATTTCATTATCCTAAGCTTCTGAGGAAGTCAAGTGAAATATCCACAATTGGCCCATCTTCCTGCTCCATTTTCCAGAGTTATGACACAAATGATTAGAGGAATCTGGTTGTGATTTGGAAGCACTCTTTATTGGTATATACAAATAGGCTTGTTGTAGGGAATGAATGGGAGATGAAGGTTTGTGACTACTGTCTCTATGCTGAGCTCTATGGGATAGCTGGTTCAGCACAATTTATTTGTTTGATACAGTCTTGTGGTTCCTGTAAACCAAAGTCCTGCTGATCACCAGAGTCAAGGGCTTAAGAGGTGTTGGCTACCAAAACTAGGCACCAGATATGTGCACAAGCTCTTCTTGAGGAGACATCAGTGATCTGGAGCTAAGCAGAAGGAAAACACAAAGATGATGCATGTTAGCCTCATCAGTCTCTGGAACGAATTGCAATAGGCCCTTTAACATGTGTTAAATTAGAACAGTGTGTCCTCAGTAACCCTTAAGAATTATTTCTATGTTGTAGTCCCTAGGTCTCATAGGCACAAGCTCCACTGACTCTCAGAGCTAGATGTTTTTGGGGTTTGTCCTTCAGGTGGAAGTCTTAAAAGTAGGGGTGTTGGATTTTGGGTCTAAATCCTTTGCTATTTGGGGAGAAGCTGGGGGTTGTGATCTCTCTCTCTATCATATTTCCATCCCCAGGGTGGGGCTGTGGTGAGATTGTGTTGACTTCTCCTACCCAGTTTGAGATGTCGTTTTCTTGTTCACCTGATGGGTAGGGGTCACTCAGCTAGTTTCTGGGTTTCTTTCAGATGGAATTCTTCTGTATGTAGCTGTAGTTTTAGTGATCAGAGGGAGGAGATGAGTGCAGGAGTCTCCTACGTCTCCATCTTGAATCAAAACTTCATTAAATTTCTATCTAATCAAAGCATTCTTTATTAGGGAGACTGCATACTTAGTTGTGTAGTTTTCTTGTGGCTGTCAAAATATAGAATCTCAATATGGCTGTGCTGCAGCCATACTATTGTTGTGAAGACACTATTCCTTTCTGTAATTTATAGTCTCCATCATCAACAGCCCAAATATTGCCACCTACTCTACTCTGCTACTTAAGATCCTCTCAGCCCCTCTGCCTCTCTCCCTTCTGCATTGTTCCAGACTCACTGGAACAATGAAGGCAGCCAGCTCCCTGAGGCATAACTCAATAGCACCTTGCCTCTTGCCTTCACTCATCACGTTTCATCACCTGCCATAGGTTTGCCTATTGGTGTTGAGTCATAAGATTCCATAGAATATGCTCTGCACACACATCTGTGCAACTGGAAATGCAGGAACACCAAAATACTTTTGAGATGATCATCCAACCAATAGGAGATGAATATCAGTCAATATATTCTTCTTCCTACCTTTCCCTGTTTCAGCCACCCTGAGATGTAGGCATTTCACATTACCTTTCAGAAAATGAACACAAGGTTAAACAATCATATTGCATGGACCAGGTGGCTGGTTGTCTCTTCTTCCTTGTCTTGCTGGCTTTGCCCTCATTCATGCTTTCCTGGAATTGTACTACCTAAGTAATAGTGCCTAACTTTTGCCTCAGGCTTTGCTTTCCAGGGAATCAAGCTAAGATGTCATTCTTCTCTTAACAAATAAAAACTTGTAAAGGTGAGATGACACCAAAGGCAAAGCTTGTAAGCAAAGATTAAACAAAATATCTCAGTAAGAAGCCTAAGATATATGATATCTGCTCTTCTAGGGTTTGTCACTCATAAAGCACTATCTCATTCTTAAATAGTACTTGTAGGAAGAATCTCAAGGAAGCCAAGATCTAAAATGTACCTTATGGGAATGTGGCCCAAGTATTTTAGCTTTTATCACTGACAGAGCCATGGAAGGCAATGTTTTAACATAAAATGTATTCAGTAAAAAGAGCTAGTTATGCAAGATGAGTAAGTTTTAGAGATCTGCAGTACAACATGCCTGTAGATGACAATACTGTGTTGTGCACTTACAAATTGGTTATAAGGGTAGATCTCACTTAAGTGTTCTTACAACTCCACCCACACATGAGCAAACACAAAGAGGCACAAATAAACTTTTTGGAGCTGATGGATATGTTTATTACCTTGATTATAGTGATGGTTCCATGCATATGCATATGCCCAAACTCATTAAATTGTATACATTAAATATATGCAGCTTTTTGTATATCAATTATACCTCAATAAGTCTGTTAAAAAATGATAGTAGGGGAAATGAGTCCTGGAAGAGGGGATAAATGGTAACTCTGTGCAGTATCTGCTCAATTTTTCTATAAATCTAAACTACCTTAATGAAATAAAGTCTGCTGATTAAAAGTATCCAAGTATCCCAAGTAGATATAAGTGAAAAGTTAAGTCAGAAGCAGACAGTCAAAAGGTGAGAACACATAGTCTAGATTAGAAATGAAAATGCGAGAAGCTGAGCTTCCTAGGGACCAGTTCCAAACACAGAAGAGTGATAATAACGTGCAGTCAAAAAAGCGTGAAGAAGACTGGGGGGAAAACTGCAGGGCTGAATACTAGAAAAATAGCATAAAAATAGCATAGAAAATGGAAAGAAAAGCCTCTTGCAAGCCGCCTGCTTTTTAATCTCAGAGGAAAAGCTCATAGTAGAAATATGGGGGGGGGGGAACCTCACTCCAAACATCTGTTCTTTAAAAAGTCTTCCCATCTCAGAGCCACTTTTGAAATGCAATCTATTTAGATCTCATTTTGTCATACACCTGGCTTTCATGTTCTCCTCTGATACCTGGTCCCGCGTATGGCAGACAAGATCTACTGAGTCCTGTCTGCAAGAAATCAGAGGCAACTGTAAGTTTTCTGTTTCTCTGTAGAGAAAAACACATGGGGTATTTTTCCTGTTGCACATAAAAAATCAATAGGGTGGCAAAGGGTGTTTGAAACTTGTAGCATAACCTTTGATATCACAGATGATTTCTAACTTTTGGCCTATTTCAAGCATTGAATTGAACACAAATTATTCAGAGAATGATATGGGTCAGCTGAAAGAGTTTCTTTTAAATGTAACACTATTGCACATAATAGAAGATGTAGAGGAAAGTAGCAATTATTTACTGAGTACTAATTATTTGCTAGGACTCATTCTGCCAAATGCAATTCTCATCAACCCTGAGAAGTATACACTACTGTTAATCTTTCTTAAATGTGAGGAAACAGATCTTTGAGAAACTAATCCCTTGCTTATCACGAAAAGAGTACAGAAAGCAGAGATGTGGCATATGGCATCTATATTCCATGTGGTACCAATGGCCACTGAGAAAGGAAACCCACTGTGTGCTATGGTTTACAGGTACTATTTCTTTTTTTTTTTTTTTTAAGTTTATTTATTTGTTTTTAGAGAAGGGGGAGAAAGAAAGCACAAGCAGGCATGGTGTAGGGGCAGAGAGAGGGGAAGAGAAAATCCAAAGCAGGCTCCACTGTTGGTGCAGAACCAGATGAAGGGCTCAGACACACAAACTGTGAGATCATGACCTGAGCTGAAATCAAGTGTTGGACACGTAGCCAACTGAACCACCCAGGTGCACTTACAGATACTGTTTTTAATTCACACAGAACTTTGAGGGAAAAAAGGTGGTTGTTATTACTTTACTGATTAAAAAAACCCTGAGTCATTGGGCTGAATAGCTTAAGCAAGGTGATACAGTATGCAAGGAGAAAAGTCAGAATCTGAACACAAATTAACTAGACTTAAGAATGTATGATGTCAACCTTAAAAATAAAACTCCCACTGTGGGGTCTGGGTGGCTCAGTCAGTTAAGCATCTCGACTTCAACTCAGGTCGTGATCTTGTGGTCCACGTGTTTGAGCCCTGCATCAGACTCTGTTGCTGGCAGCTCAGAGCCTGGAGCCTGCTTCAGATTCTGTGTCTTCTGCTCATTTTGTCCCTTCCTCATTCACATTCTGTCTCTCAAAAATGAACGTTAAAAAATTTAAAAATGATAAAACTGCCAGTTATTTTACCAGCAAAAGATAGGCTTATTCGAGAAAAGCAGAAAATTACAATCCACAGCTAGCAAGCCACAGCAAAATTATAAGTCAATCCAACAAACAAAAGGGAGGAACATTATTTTATAGAGAAGGAGGAAGTGGTAGGGGTTGTTTTGAAGGAAAGTCCATTGGAGAAAAGCAGGAGTTCAGGGTGGTGATGGTTTCTCATTGGCTAAGTTGCAGAAGATGCAATGTACTTACCTTGTGGGATCTATAATTGATCATTCTTTCCTGTTGAGGATTCTTCTGTTAGGTCTGTAATTGACAATTCTTGTGATTAGCATTGGGTGGTATGACTCCCCCTAGCAGCCTCCCTGTCTAGCATTCTGCATCTACTTTAATGAGGTTTCCTTTTATTAATTTTCACAATGGGATTCTTATTTATTTGTTTTATTTTAATACACTAATATCATTATAAAATAAATATATATAAATTATATATCTGAAGCTTTCGATATATCACTGGGTCCACTGTGGATACTCAACACATATTGGTACATTTTTTCTGCATGGTCTTAGACAAGTTGGTGGTGGAAATATAGTACTCCATCTAGAGCTAGCCAAATAACAACAATAACAACAGCAGAGTCACTAAATATTAGCACAGTGAATCTACCATTCCTTGTCAGTTTCTCTTTCAGAGTTCTAACAAGGTAAACCTAATCAGTATAACTCACTCCATTTTTTTTTTTTTTTTTTTTTGTATACCAGAAAGCAAGTGTCTGCAGGAGAGTATTTGGGAATCAGTAAAGCAACCATGATTTCCTGAGAGACATATCCCAGAAAGGCACAGCTCTAGGAAGCCAGGAATCCACCATTGGTGACTCGTCACCATGAGTTACACTGCACCTACCAACTACTTATGTTATTTACATTAAAAGCAGATTAGAACCCTAGGGTCATGATTTGTTTGTGTGTACCCCTGGAAGGAATCTCAAAAGTCATTTATCTTACCCCCTAATTGTCCAGATGAGAAGACTGAGACTCTGAAAGGTAGTGTCTGGCTAAGTTCATGTGTTTTTAATTCCTCTTATCCTATATTATGCCAAATTTTCAGCCTTAAGTCCCGGGGCTGACCAACACTGAAGGTTCAGCAGGCTGGGTGGATGGCTTCTCTGAGGTCTGTGGTGACTGAAATCAAGCTAGAGTGCATTGGTCTGAGAAGGGTCTGCTTCCTTCCCAGAACCTTTCCATTCCTGTAGGTGGAGCAACTATTCCTCTACTTTTTTTTCTTGGGGAATAATCCTGCACTCACTTTGCAGCAAATGAGAGCGGGTAATTTACTTCATGTCAGTATAACCAATCTTCCCATAAATAATCAGAGACAGAATCTTGGAAACTAATGTTCAGAGATGTATCTTTTTAAAATTATTATTATTTGAAGTATAGTTGACACACAATGTTACATTAGTTTCAGGTGTACACTATAGTGATCCAACAACTCTACACTTATGCTATCTATACTCACCACAAGTATAGCTACCATCTGTCACCAATAATGCAACCATAGTACCACTGATTACATTTCCAGGGAATAATATCTTATATTGAAGACAGTAGCCTAGTACTTAACATGCATTATTTTATCTTTCTAATGACATTGTGTAAGATAGTAATTATCTCTGTACTACAGGGGAGGAAATAGAGGCTCACAGAAGTCCAGATATTTTTCCTTGTTAGGAGGTAAATGAACAATGGTATGTGTGATTCCAAGTCCCAGACATCCTGAGAAGTGTTTTGTTAGAATAATAGCCTCATGTTGAAGCAACCCAAAGAACAAGTAAAATTCTTTTTCTAAGTATATGATTTATATCCAGAGCAGTTGAAGATTTTCTTTTCTTTTCTTTTTTATTAATGAAAGGACTGATATTAGTAAAATTACAAAATGAAAACCCACGCTGGTAAGTCTGTGAAAAAATGGACACTTAGGTCATATTTATATTATCTACAGTCAAAATTTAAAGACGGTGGATTAATAGAGCAAACAGAGTGATGGCGATTACCCTGGTAACAAAATCTCCATTACGCCTTGCTTGAAGACAAAATGAAAAGCTCTGACATCTCTCAGTTTCAACCAGAGTTCACTGAAGATAGAAAGTGTTACATGTTTTGCTTTCTTCCCCTCTCCCCTTAAAATTAGAAGTAGTAGAATGATCACAGATCATCTAACGTCTGGGAGGCCAGTGGTTCAAAGCTTCCATTAGAGTCTAGGTTGCTGGGTGAAATGACCCATTGAATGCACTCACACAGTCTCTGGGGCTCAACTCAAGATTCTTTCCATTTAAAAAAAAAATATTACCAGAAATTTTAACAATTTTCTAAGCTAAATTTGCCACCAATTTCAGGCTCACTTTTAAAGGAACTGTTATCATAGGAATTGGCTTTAATAACCAAAGCCATTGGGCCATTTTTTTTCAGTTGCTCTTCTTGTCTAAGTAGAGGAAGAGGTATTCGCCATAAAAGTAAGTTTTTCTTATCCTCTTCGGCAGAAAAGTTCAATTTAAGCAAACCCCTTCACATGAAAAGAATAGCAGGTCTATCCTGGTGTTCATTGAAGACCCCCCCCCCACTCCCCCATCGCCACCATACACAAACTCACTCACTTTTTACCCTGTCAGCATCTACTATCCATTTGGTAACATCTTGTCATACTTTATTTATTTATTTATTTTCAAAATTTCAAACTTTATTTATACAGTGTAGTCTTGGTTCCAGGAGTAGAATCCAGTGATTCGTTTCTTACATTTGACACCCAGTGTTCATCCTGAAAAGTGCCCTCTTTAATGCCCCTCACCCATTTAACCCACCCCTTTACTTTTTCTTAAAAATTCAAATATATTTGACACATAACATTGTCTAAATTTGAAGTGCATGACATCTTAACTTGATATATTTATATATTGTAATAGGATTGCTATTGTATCCATAATTAACACCTACCATGTTAATTATCACTTTTAATGGTTGGAATAATTAAGTTCTAGTCTCTCAGCAAGTTTGATGGTTATAATACAATACTGTCTTCTATATTCACTATACTGTGCATTAAGTCTCTAGGGTTTATTCAGTACTTGTTGCAAGTTTGTACCCTTCAACATCTGTCCCAGTCTCCCCCCCCATACCTTGATAACCATTATTTTACTTTATCTGTTTTTATGTGTTTAGTTTTTGAAAACTCCACATAAAAGTGATATTATCCAGTACTTATCTTTTACTTTCTAACTTATCTCACTTGCTGGGTGAAACATGTCCTCATGTTCTATCCATGTTATCACAAACAATAGGATGTCCTTTCTTCTCAGGGCTGAATAATATTTCATTTGGTCAATAGGTACATGAAAAGATGTTCAACATCACTAATCATCAAGAAAATGCAAATCAAAACCACAATGATGTATTATTTCATACCTGTTAGAATGGCTATCATCAAGAAGATAAGGGGTAATAAGTATTGGCTAGGATGTCAAGAAAAGGGAACACTTGTGCACTATTGATGGGAATGTGAATTGGTTCAGCTGCTTTGGAAAACAGTATGAAGGTGCTTCAAAAAAGTTAAAAATAGGTCCACCATATTGCCATACTTTTTAAAAGCATGTAGACACATGAATGTACCCACTAAAAATAGTGTTTTGTACTGTTTGCTATTTTATGTATCATTTTGCAGGGGTTTATTTTCACTAAGATAGTATGTTTTGGGGGCTTTTTCATTCCATAAAAATCTGCCTTATCATGTACAACTGCTATGGTATATTCTCTAGCATGCATTATCCATTCCATCACTGATAGTATTTTACAATTTTTTATTTTTTACAAACAAGCTGCTAAAAACATGCTGGGACAAGACTATTTATTTATTTGTGTTGGATTTCCTTATAATTACATTCTACTGATTCACACTGCATCATGTCTATCCTGCCCTTGTCTCCCAACAAACAAAGCACATTCCCTGTCCCATTATTGGCTTTGAGCATGTGGTGAGCACCATATCACAAGGGACACTCTGCTTGGGGTAGTGTGGTTCACTCCACCTGCTGCTTTTTCTCTCCCTTCCTCAGGAACAGCATATCTGATATACAGGCTGCTTCTCTTCCATCCATGGCTCTAGCATGGGAGCACATGCAGAGAAGACCAGAGTTGACCTACAGCCCCCAAGTGGTGGTAACAGAGAAAGAGATGTTTTTTATTATATCACTTTGGGATATTAGGGTCATTCAATACTATTGCAACAGCTGAATAGTGCAACTGAATTCTAAGAAGTAGAATGGTTGAGTCATCAGTTTAAGTCCATTCCACAAATATTTTGGAGTAAAAGATTTTGAACCTACTGTTCTAGATTCTGGGGTTCATAGCAGTGTATGGTAGTGAAGAAAATCAAATTCCTACTGTCAGGGTGTTTATTTTGTGCACATGTTATAGATTTTAAAAGTTTTAATAAATGCCATCAAATTGCCTTCTCCCTACTATATACTTATAAAGAAAGAGAAAAAATTAGGGTTCTTTCTTTTTCCAACTTTCTTCTTCTCTATTCCCCAACCTACAAAGAAGTGCTTTCACTGAGCTCAGCAAAGCTGGTTGTACAACTAACCCTAACCTTAGTAGACCCTGGTAGCCAGTCTGGTTGTGAATATTCTACCTGGCAATATGATCTTTCAGCTTACTTTTTACTCTTCAGCATGAAGGGATGCTCTAGCATTACTCATATGATAGGGACAAATGAGATTATGGAAACTCATAGTTTACAATGACTTGAAACCTTAGGCCTCTCTGGTTGCATGGCCATCATAGGCCATAAAGCTGAGAGAACCCATGGGCAGTGAAGTGAATGGGGAGGTCAGAGAGAGAACAGTTAGTACTGTAGGGCAGGTTCAGCAGTGTGGGGTCCAAGGGTCATGTACCAGGGGAGGGGACAGGAAGAACAACGTGACTCTAGAGTTCATCTTGACCAAGCAAATATGAGTCTCAGAGGCCCACAATACCCTTGTTGCCATTTTCCTGATATCGTGGCTATTGTGGATGAGCTCTGGTCCCTGCATGTCCTCCAAGTCATGCACTTCTTACCAGACTCTTCTGTTCTTTTCAACATCTAGTGTCCTACTAAAGTTGTGGCCCTTTTCTGAAGTATTTAAGCAGGCCCCTGATATTCTGTTGGACAACTATTGTCAAAATCCTTTTTAGAGAAACTGACACCAGCTTTCCCTATTAAAGTAGGCACTGGTCCTTCAGAAGTTCTATCCTGGCTAGATGCCTTTAAGTCCAGCCTATCTCCTCTCCTCTCTGTGTTGTCTCCCTCTACTGTGTTTCATCTATTGGAACTCTTCAGCCTCTACTCTAGGCAACTTCTTACAGCTCTGTCTTCTGCAACTGGTTTGTCCATGTAGTCTGTATCACTGAGGCTTAATGTTACCTTCCAGCCAAGTGCCTGAGATTATAGCCAATACACTCCTATGCTCTTGAATTGCTTGAGTACCATTATTCAGAAAAATGCCTGAAGAAATCTTGATTTTGAATTGCATTCTGAATGTAGAATGAGCACACTTTCCAGAAGTCAGGCACAACCACACAGTAACAGCAGCAAACATATATTTAATGTTCACTCTTTGTGTGTACTATTATAAGAATTTCGCATATATTAATCTTCACATAATGCTATAGAGTAGCTCACTTTTTTAAAAGAGAAAATTGCAGACGAGTGTGGGATCCGGGAGCCGAGCCCTGACGACGTGTCACTCCAGTGTCCAAGTTCTGTGCCGAAAGATGATGCGGAACCTTGGGGCCACCATCGCGTCCTGCTGAGACCTCCGCTTAATGTTCTGACCAACCTGGCCAGAGAGCAGCTGGAGCTGGAGCGCCCCTCAGAGATTGCAGGAACATGCATTCCTGTCGACAGTTCGAGAGCTCACAAACACCCCTATGGGCCACCACCTGCTGTTGCAGAAGAGTCCCTAGCAACAGCAGAAGTAAATAGCTCCGAAGGGCTGGCAGGCTGGAGGCTTAGGGGACAGGATTCTATTAATGTATCCCAGGAATTCTCTGGCAGCACTCCCGCACTTATGACAGGGGGCGCAAGGGTCAGCAGTGGGGGCACCGAGAGAGGTGGCAATAATGCAAGGTTATATGTGGCTTTGTCACGAGGTCAGGGGTACTTTCCACCTAGGGGTCTACAAGTAAGAGGCCCCCCACATATCCCCACTGTTAGATCAGGGGTCATGATGGAGCTGCCTCCAGGGAATACAAGAATGACTGGCAAGGAAAGGCTGGCTCATGTTTCTTTCCCACCTGGAGGCCCGCGGCACCCTGTGGAGAATTGGCCAAGGCCTCTCCCACTGTCTTCCAGTACTTCAGGTTTACCTTCTCACCCTACTGCTCATTGCTTTATACCTCCTCGATCTCCAAGTTTCAGTCCATTTCTCTCTATGCCTATTGCTTTTGCTCCACCCCCGATATTTAGTCCTCCACTGCCTTCTTATTTTCCCAATTTTCCTTCCTGGGGCATGCCGGCTCCTACGCCCTCAAACAGAGAGAACAACTGATGACAAAAAGGAAGGAGGGGGAAAAGGATTCGGGGGAAGAAGTGAAAATTACTCATTTATGTTTTAATATTTCAACCCCCTCTACCCTCTTAGACTCTGTTTAGCACTAATGTGCTTACATGCTTCGAGATTCAATAAAGATTCTGAATTTTGAAAAAAAAAAAAAAGAGAAAATTGAAGCACAGAGAAGAAAAGTGCCTTACTCAATATCACACATTTAGAGCCATCATTAAAATGAGACTCAGAATATTCCCAGGTGATATAATTCTGGAGACAGGAGAAATAATTTCTTCCCACCAATAAAAGAATTTCCTGATCAACATCATTGAAGATTACTTGAGTATTTCAAAGGCTTATGAGCAGAAATTTGTTGTTACATTGCCATATTTACTGAATATGTTTTTTTGGATGAGTAGTTTGAATAAAGTTTACTTTCAATTAAAAAAAACAGACAATCTTGATCCAAAGTCTCTGTTTAACACTGCCTTTAACTGAAATATTAAAGGGGCAAATAACATAGTGGTGTATATTAAGGGAGAAAAATCAGCAGAATTTGGTAATCCCTTGATTGTAAGGAGTGAAGGTGACGAGGCAATAAAAATGACTCCCAGGTTTCTGATTTACATTGAACATCTTGGTACTTGCAAAAGAATCAAAAGGCAGAGTCACAGACTTTGGGGACAATAGGCTGGTTGCTGTTTTTGACTGTCGGATGGACGGTGCCCTCAGGACCCTCAGCTGGAGCACAGTTACTTGTGTCCTAGAAAGTCAGACTCCAGTCTGCATCTAGGCCCCAGCCCTGCCCCTCTGCCTGTAACCTGTGAAAGTTAGTTCATATTGGGACCATTATTTTTTCACTGATGATGTGGGGGTGATCGTAATTCTTGCTTCATAGAATCATAGGTCTATAAACTGTTGATAATAGTATAGGCATGAACATTCTTGTGTAGACCCCACCTGGACACAGACATGGTGGGAAGCAGCCTCCAGGTCAGCCTTCCCTGTCACCAGAGAATCTCCAAAAGAGAGGTGGGAAGTCCAATAAGTAAGAAGTTGATGCCACTCCTTACCCCTAGAGAGTTCCTTAGGTAAAGGTTTTAGATTTTACTTGGTTTTGGATAAACTGATTCTTCCAATATATATCAGTATTATAAACTGAGTAACTGCAAAATAACTTAGTTACTACCTGAAATACCAGCTGCCATGGAGGTGGGTTTGAGGACATCCTACTGATTCAGAGTACCCTGAAATGGGTTGGTGGGGTACAAAAAATAAGTACTGACTTGTTTCAGAATAAAATAGCCACCATCAGAGAAACTATTTTTTTAATGTTTATTTATTTTTGAGAGAGAGGCAGAGATACAGAAAGAGAGAGAGAGAGAGAGAGAGAAAGAGAGAGAGGATCTGCTGTAAGCACAGAAGCACAGAGCCTGATGTGGGGCTCAGACTCACGAACTGTAAGATCATGACCTGAGTCGAAATCAAGAGTTGGCCGCTTACTGGACTGAGCCACCCAGGTGCCCTAGAGAAATTATTTTTATAAACACATCCTAGTTCTGAGATTGGAATATCTAACAGTCTACTTAACTGTTTTAAGTGTATATAATCAAGTGTATATAGTATATCAGATTCTAAGTTTGAATTAGTTTACACTTCATCAGGTTGACAATCCACAATAAGATTCAGGTCCACAGAACATAAAGCAAAATGAAAATTGAGGCCATGATGGAACACCATGTACAGTGACAAGAAGAATATCATTTTTTCTGGGAAAACATGCTGTCTCTTTCTTTATTTGACAATGTTGGATAAACTTTAGACAAAAAGAGAAATGAAAATTATGGCATCCATGACACATTCAACTGGGGTTATTTAAACCATGCATATAAAATGCTGGCTTGGAAGGGGAATGGGAGAATACTCCATCTATCTATAGACTTGCTCTGACACCCCTAAAAATGAAGTATTGCTAACAGTGCAGTGCTGGGGGGTTAGTACCTAGATCTCCTGATTCCTGGTCTTACTGATTTCTAGTAATGAGGTTTTATTTTATGTTCTTCTTGCCTTCTGGTTCAATGGCCAACTTCTCTGTGCACCATCCCTTGGTCTTTCTGGCCTAGGGAGGTATTTCCCACTCTGACTCCCATGTTTCCACTTTCTGACAGCTTCAGGTAGTGACACTGCTCTGCATTCTATCATTTCCCCTCTGCTCAAGGCTCAAAACTTACTTCAACCTTTTGTTGCTGTGTCACTTTATTGACTACAAACAACGGCCCTATGCACAAAATTTCACAGAAATCCAAGATTGATTTCTTCCTTTTCATGTTTTTCCTTCCTGGATCCAACCAGATGACCCATGGAGGAAAGTAGAGATGATTTCCCTTTACAAGATTGCTACTGCTTTTTGAAGACATTGTGGGAAGGAGGAAAAATACTTGGTTTACTCTGGATTGTAGGTAGTTAAACTTGTTTTGAGAAGTTAAAGATCTTTCCCATTGTTCATTGTAAAAAAAAAAAATGTAGCATACAGTGGCTGGGTGTCATTCCACACCAATAAAACTGTAGATGCTTACTCTTTTTGTTAAGAAAGTGAAGTTTGCATAGGTACTAATTTTCTTGAGTTACTGTGTTTTATGGTAAATCTACATTTAATCTTCAGTAGTGTAAAAGAGAATCAAAGTTTCAGACATAAAAGGATTTTGCACAATCCAATATGTGTTTAATTATAAGTATCAAGAACCATGAAAGCAAGGCATTGAGCAGTCAAGTGACTGAAACTTAGTTACTATGACAACAAGGGTGATTATAACGTTGTGGAGCTATGTGGTTGTTCTAGGTGGACCTAGAAACTGTACAAAAGGAAAAGGTGAATTTGAAGGTGTGATGTGTCCAGCTCAAAACATGTAGAAAAATCTGCATCTTTGTGAGTTATACCTTTACTTTCTTTACTGCAGGACAGATGTGAAAACCAAGCCCTGGTTCTGCTGTTAGTTGTAGAGTTGCTTTGCTATTTATGTATTCATTTTTTTTTACCTATTCTGGAAGAAGTTGTTGGTTGGTGATGACTTTTTTCCCTGGGTTTATTGAGATATAATTGACATATTGCATCAGGCATGAAGCATAATAAGTGGATATGTGTATATATTGCAAAATGATCACCACAATAAGTTTAGTTAACACCCATCACTTCACATAGTTACAATTAGCAACTTACAAATATACAATACAGTATTATTAGCTATAGTCATAATCCCAAAACTCATTTACATCCCAGGGCTTATCTGTCTTATAACAGGACATTTGTACCTTTGATCACCTTTACCCATTCCCCTTACCACTCAACCCCACCAATCTGTCCTCTGTAGCTGTAAGTTTCTTTTATATTTAGATTTTGCACATAAGTGACATCATAAGGTATTTGTCTTTTTTTGAATTATGTCACTTAACATAATGTCCTCGAGTGAGTGTTTCGAGTGAATGAAAAAAGTCAGGCAGAGAAGGACAGCTACCATATGTTTGCACGTATAGGAGGATTAGGAGGAACTTAACGGAGGACTGTGGGGGAGAAGAAGGGGAGAAATGGGGGGGGAGAGGGAGGGAGGCAAACCATGAGAGACTCTTGAATGTTGAGAACAAACTGAGGACTGATGGGTATGAGGGACAGGGGAAGGGGGGTGATGGGCATGGAGGAGGGCACTTGTGGGGATGAGCACTGGGTGTTATATGGAAACCAACTTGACAATAAACTATTTTAAAAATCCACAATGTCCTCAAGTTCCATCCATGTTGCTGCAAATGCCAGGATCTCCTTCTTTTCTATGAGTGAATAATATTCCATTGTATACATATATGACATTTTATTTGGCCATTCATCTCTAAATGGGTACTTAAGTTATTTCCACATCTTAGCTGTTACAAATAATGCTGTGATGAACATGAGGTTGCACATCTCTCTTTGAGATAATGATTTTGTTTCTTTCAGATACATACCTAGAAGTGAGATTGGTGGGTCATTTAGTAGTTTAATTTTTTATTTTTGAGGTACCTCCACACTGTTTTCCATACTGGCTGCACCAATTTACATCCCCATTCATAATGCACAAGACTTTCAGTTCCACCTAAATATACAACTTTGCCAAGTCCCTTATGTTAACATCAGGGTACTTGTGGAGAAGATGAGGGATGGACATTGTGCTGAACAGATGCTATAGTGGTCTTCATGATCACTGCCTCCCAGTGTTCACACTCTTACATAATCCACTCCCTTTGTGTGTGAGTAGGAACTGTGACTTCCTTCCAAATATTGGAAGATGGCAAAAGTGATGGGGTCCATGTGATTACATTTCATAGGACTGAAATCTGTCTTGCTAGGAGAATATCTCTCTCTCTCTCTCTCACTCTCTGTGACTTTGCAGAAGTGACCTGCCATATTGTGAGCTACCATATGGAAAGGGCCACATGAAATAGAGCTGAAGGTGGCCTCTAACATACAGAGTTTCTTAGTCTGACAGCTATAAGAAATGCTATCAACAACCACATGATTTTGGAACCAGATCCTTCCCCATCTGAGCCTCAGATAAGATAGCAGACCCAGCTGACATCTTACTTATAGCTTGTTAGACCCTGAGGCAGAGATCTCAGCTAATTCATGCCCATACTTCTGACACAAACATCACAAGACATTATATTTCTGTTGTTTTAAGCCAGTAGTTTTGCAGTAGTCTGGTTATACAGCAATAAGTATCTAATGCAGGGGTAGAATTTGGCCAAGTATAAATAAAGATGAGCATTAAAAATTTTTTAAATGTTTTATTTATTTCTGAGAGAGAGAGAGAGAGACAGCGTGAGCAGAAGATGGTCAGAGAGAGAGGGAGACACAAAATCTGAAACAGGCTCGAACCCACAACCCGCGAGATCATGACCTGAGCCGAAGTCAGATGCTTAACCAACTGAGCCACTCAGGCTCCCCAAAGCTGAGCATTTTGACCCCACATTCCACATTAACTTTTCTTCTGAGCTCCCTCCCCCACCATCAAGTTTAGGGGACATATTTTCTTCAGGAAAAAGTCTTTTCACTGATTGTATCTAAGGCAATTTCCTCAGAAGGAGATGCTAATTTTTCTCAGCTTTCATCATGGCATCCAGATCCATAATGGGCATTAGATCCCAGCAAAACCAGACAAAGAACTAGTCATCTTTAGAAAGATAATACAAATACCAGAAGAGCTGCAAGAACTTACCAATTTTTATCTGCAAGAGTCAGAGGAAAGATGGATGAGAATGAATTTTAAGAATATTTTAACAAAATGAACAAAATTCGAGATGAGATTCAACTGAAATTATTAATACAGACATATTCACATGGGTGTAATTTGTTGGCTTACCCACGTGAAATGATACCACCAGTCTGCTAAGTTGTGTAATTAAAAGCTGCATTCAGCTTTTGCCCACAAATAATGAGACTGAGAAGTCAAAAGTTTCCTGGCAACCTCTAGAGGAAGAAGCATAAGAGTTCAGTAAATGGTCATGTTGGAGTGGATCTCTTATGTGCAAACTACTCAGCCATTCTTCACAGAGGACCTGGAAGACACTCTTTTCACCAAGACACAAAGAATACATTGGTGTAAATGGTACAAGTATACCAGGAAAATGATGGCTCTCTTTCGTAATTGGAAATTAACAGTAGAGGGTATTATACTGGATACTGGATTCCCTGTTCTCAGAATAATATGATTCTGGAATGGCAGAAACCAGATAATGAAACTAAAAAGTTGGAGGATGGATTGGCAATTAGAGTGCTTTTTAAAAGAAAAACCTATTTATTTTGGAGTATTTTTAGATTTACTGAAAATTTGCAAAGCTGGTACAGAGAGTTCTCATATATGCTTCACTCAGCTTTCTTTAATATTATTAGCATTATGTATGTCCATGGTAAATTTGCCAAAACTAAGAAATTAACATTATACAATACAATTAACTAACTATAGACTTCATTGGAATTTAGCTATTTTTTTCTCTCTCTTGTTTTGCTATGTTTCCAGATCCAGTCCAGGGATACCATGTTGCATTTATTCTCTTTTGTCTCCTCCGATCTATGACAGTATCCTAATCTCTCCTTCCCCCATGATCTCGACTATTGTAGAGAGTATTTGAGTATTTAGTCAAGTGTTTTGTAATGTGTGTCTCCATTTGGATTTGTCTGTTGATTTAATAATTAGATTAAGGTTAAGGACTTTGAGGAAGGATGCCATAAAAGTAAAGTTTTTCTCATCACATCGTGTCAGACAGTACCAGATAGTAACTAACTCATTATTGATGATATTAATGTAGATAACTTGGTTAAGCTAGTATTGATGAAGTTTCTCCACTATAACATTGTCATTATTTTCCTCCTTTCCATACTTTCTTGTTTGGGAAATAGTCATTAAGTCTAACCCAAACCCAAGAAGGGAATTAAGTTCTATTTTTGGAAGGGAGAGTATTTGTAAATTATTTGGAATTCTTTTGCAAGAAAGATTTGTATATTCTCACATTTATTTACATATTCAGTTATTTATATCGTTATGGATTTTTTTCTTTGGATTGTAATTCAACATTTTCATTATTTATATTATTGTTCAAAGTGCTCCAAATTTGACTATTGGGAACTCTTCCAGGATGATCTATATATTCTTTTTATATCTAACATTTTTTAAAGCACTTCCAAAATTACTTTCTGGCACTGCAAGATGCACTAAACCTATTTGTATTTTCCCTTCCCCAACCCTAGAGTCAACCATTTCTCCAAGTAAACTTGGTTCTTTTTGTTGGAGAATGAAATTGGAAACCAAGATCTGGGAGCTGGGTTTATCATTACTGTAGGCTTGTTACTGCTTCTACACCCTCTCAGTGGGTAGCTAGATAAAATTTATATGTATATTATCCATGTACACATAATGCATTTTCTATCTATCTCTACCTGCCTACCTACCTACCTATAAAACTGACATATAGATAAAAATTAACATGAGTTCATGATAATTCCAACTCAGCACCTCAGGGGTTATTCTATCTTTCCCTCTCCTTACATATTATTAACTTTATATCTGACAAGAAACCTAGTTTTCATTTTCTACAATTTACTTATTTAACTCTATTGTACATGCAACTTTAATTCATGATTCATAACTCAAACCCACTACTGTAACTTTATGTACAGGGTTTTATTTTTTTCCTTCCTTCCTTCCTTCCTTCCTTCCTTCCTTCCTTCCTTCCTTCCTTCCTTCCTTCCTTCCTTCCTTCCTTCCTTTTTTTTTCAGTCTTTAACCTCACCGTATTTAGTCAAAACAGTTTTCCAAAATTTCTTAGGTCAACTCATTTTTGCCATATTCAATTTAAATGTTTGTTTCCTTGCTTGTTTGTTTGTTTTTGAGAGAGAGAGAGGCAGATAGAAAAAGACAGAATCCCAAGCTGGCTTCCTGCTATCAGCACACAGCTTGATGGGGACTCTATCTCAGGAACTGTGAGATCATGACCTGAGCCAAAATCAAGAGTTGGACACTTAACTGACTGAGCCACTCCAGCATCCCTTGCCACACTCAATTTAATGAGACTACGCATACATTTACAATACAGTTAGATTCCTTTATATAGTGTGCATCCAGTCCTGGGATCTCACAAATCCTACATGACTTATTTGATATTCGCATGCAGTTAAGTTCACTCTGTAGAGTATAGTTTTATGAGTCTTAATAAATGCATGGATTCATATATCTACCACCATAGTAACATATAAAACTGTTCCATTACTCTAAATTTTCCATGTGTGTTCCCTTTAGAGTCAACTTCACCTGCATCAATCCCTGACAACCCCCTGATTTTGCTTTTTCTTAAAAAATGTATATACATGGAACCATGTAGCCTATTGGGTCTTGCTTCTTTCACTTTGCACAATTTAATATTGATCCATACTTATCAATTCAATTTATATATGGTCCAATTTATTTAATATTTATTATGTGATTCATTAGCTCATTTGTTTTCATTACTGAATAATAGTCCATTGTATTATATATCACAATTTTTTACGCATTCATTGGTCATCTTGGTCAACTATCTGGAC
This sequence comes from Hyaena hyaena, assembly GCF_003009895.1. Taxonomy (NCBI): domain Eukaryota; kingdom Metazoa; phylum Chordata; class Mammalia; order Carnivora; family Hyaenidae; genus Hyaena; species Hyaena hyaena. Next base: position 89,912 of record NW_024082052.1, on the reverse strand, counting down.
ATGGAACTTTGGGTTTTTTTTTTTTATTTTGAGGGAAAGTTTCTACCTACAAATTCAATTTATTTAATAAGTATAGAGCAGGTTATCTATTTCTTTTTGAGTGAGTTTTTGTAATTTGAGTCTCCTAAGGAATTGGTCTATCTCATATAAGTTCTCAAATTTAAGGCCACAGTGATGCTTGTGGGATTCTGTTACTTTTAAAAAATATTTATTTGTTTTTAGAGAGAGAGAGAGAGAGCACTAGTTGGGGGGAGAGCAGAGAGAGGGAGGGAGACACAGAATCTGAAGCAGGATCCAGGCTCCGATCTGTCAGTGCAGAGCCCAATGTGAGGCTTGAACTCAGGAATCATGAGATCAAGACCTGTGCCAAAGCCGGATGCTTAACTGACTGAGCCATCCAGGCGCCTCAGGATTCTGTTATTTTTTAAATGTTTGTTGGATCAGTATTGATGTTGCCTGTTTATTTCATGACATTGGTAATTTGTGTCTTCCTTTTGCTTTGTGATCCTCACTAGAGGTGGTATCTATTATATTAATCTCTTTTAAGAACCAACTATGATAATTTTCCCTATTGTTTTTACATTTTTTATCAAGTGTATTGATCTGCTCTAATTTGTCTTATTTCATTCTTCCTGCCTGTTTTAGCTTTAATTTTCTCCTCTCATTTCTAGTTTTTCTAAGTAGAATATGAAGTTCCTAATCTTTCTAATACAAACATTTAATGTTATAAATTTCCTCCTACAACATTTGTTTATCTGTATTTCCTAACTTTTGATGTTTTTCATTCTCTTTTTTCTTCTTTTAAATTAATACACTTTAATTTTTAGAACACTAGGTTTACAGGAATATTGAATGGTAGTTCAGAGAATGCCAGTTTACCTCTCATCTCTCTGGTACACATATATAGTTTACACTATTATTAACATCTGGCATTAGTGTGACACATTTGTTACAAGTAACCAATGTTGATATATTCTTAAAGCAAATAATTTGCATAACTATTCACTTTTTGTATTATACATTCTATGGGTTTTGACAGATGTACAATGACACATATCCACCATTGCAGAGTCATACAAAATAGTTCTACTGCCATGAAAATTCTCTGTACTCTGCCTATTCATATCCCTCTTCCTTGTACCCATGTCAACTGCTAAATTTCACCATCTTTGTAGTTTTGTCTTTTCAGAATGTCAGATAATTAGGATCATATATAGCCTTTTCAATTTGGCCTCTTTCACTTAATAATATACATTTAAGGTTCCTACATGTCTTTTTGTAGTTTAGTACCGCATTTATTTTTATCACTAACTAATATCCCATTGTATAGATGTACCACAGTTTTGTTTTTTTTTTTACAAATAGTTTATTTTCCAGTTAGTTTCCATATAACACCCAGTGCTCATCCCCACAAGTGCCCTCCTCCATGCCCATCATCCCCTTTCCCCCCACACCCATCAGTCCTAAGTTTGTTCTCAGCATTCAAAAGTCTCTCATGGTTTGCCTTCCTCCCTCTCCACCGCTATTTCCCCCTTTCTGCTCCCCCACGGTCCTCCATTAGTTCCTCCTTATCCTCCTATACGTGCAAACATATGGTATTTGTCCTTCTCTGCCTGACTTATTTCACTCAGCATAACACCGTCAAGTTCCATCCATGTTGTTACACATGGCCAGATTTCATTCTTTCTCATTGCCATGTAGTATTCCATCGTGTAGATAAGCCACAACTTCTTGATCCATTCGTCCGTTGATGGACATCTAAGCTCTTTCCATGTTTTGGCTATTGTTGAAAGTGCTGCTATGAACACTGGGGTACATGTGCCCCTACGCATCAGCACTCTTGTATCCCTTGGGTAAATTCCTAGCAGTGTTATTACTGGGCCATAGGGGAGTTCTATTGTTAACTTTTGGAGGAACCTCCACACTGTTTTCCAGAGGAGCTGCACCAGTTTACATTCCCACCAACAGTGTATGAGGGTGCTCATTTCTCCACATCCTCGCCAGCATCTAGAGTCCTCTAGATGTACCACAGTGTATTCATTCACCTATTAAAGGGCATCTTGATTGTTTGCAATTTTGGCAGTTATGAATAAAACTGCTAAAATTACCCATGTGCAGGTTTTTGTGTGAACATAAGTTTTCAACTCATTTGGGTAAATACCTAAGAGTTCAATTGCTGGATCATATGGTAAACATATGTTTGGCTTTGTAAGAAACCTCCAAACTGTCTTCCAAAGTAGCTGTACTATTTTGCATTCCCATCAGCACTGAATGAGAGCACTTGTTACTCCATATTCTTGCCAGCATTTGGTGTTGTCAGTGTTTTGGATTTCAGACATTCCAATATGTGTATAGTGTTATCTCATTGTTGTTTTAATTTGCAATTCTTTAATGACACATGATGTTGAGCATCTTTTCATGTACTTACTTGCCATCTGTGTATCTTCTTTGTTGAGAGGTCTATTCAGATCTTTTCTCTATTTTAAAAAATAGTTTTCTTATTGTTGTTTTAAGAGTTTTGTTATTTTAGAATCTAGTCCTTTATCAGAAATGCATTTTGCAAATATTTTCTCCAAGTCTGTGGTTTATTTTTTAATAATATCTTGCAATGCATAATTTAAAAAATTTTGAAGTATAACTCATCACATTTTTATTTTTTAAATTTTTAAAATGTTTATTTATTTTTGAGAAAGCGGGGAGGAGGAGCAGAGAGAGGGAGACACAGAATCTGAAGCTGACTCCAGGCTCTGAGCTGTCAGCACAGAGTCCCTTGTGAGGTTCAAACTTACAAACCATGAGATCATAACCTGGGCCAAAGTCAGATGCTTAACTGACAGCCACCCAGGTGCCACTAACTCATCAAATTTTTCTTCCATGAATCATGTTTTTGAATCATGTGGTTCATCATCACACCCAAAGTTACCTAGATTTTCTTCTATATTATCTTCTAGGAATTTAATAGTGTTGTATGTTACATTTAGGTCTATGATCCATTTAAAGTTAATTTTTGTGAAGGGTATAAGGTTTGTGGGATTTTTGCTTGTTTTTATTTTTTTAATGTGGATATTCATTTGTTGGAAAGATGATCTTTTCTCCGTTGAATTGATTTTGCTCCTTTGTCAAAGGCCATATTTACAATAGTCTTTAGGGGAGCTCTATTCAGTTTTATTGATTTATTTATCTATTGTTTCACCAAAACCACATTATCTTGATTACTGTAGCTTCATAGTAAGTCTTGAAGTTGTGTAGAATCAGTACTCCAAAATTTTTTTCCTTCAATATTGTGTTTGCTTTTCTGGATCTTTTGACTCTCTGTATGAACTTTAGAATCATCTTGTTGATATCCACAAAACAATTTGCTATGATTTTTATTGGGATTACATTGAACTTACAGATTATGTTAGAAACAACTAACATCTTGACAGGATTGTCTTCTCATTCATACATGTGGAATACCTCTCTATTTATTTAACATTTCTTTGATTTATTTCATTATTTTTTTGTTTTCCTTAGAGAACTCTTGTACATATATTGATAGGTCTTATGCAAATTTTGTTAGATTTATACCTATTTCTTTTGAGGGAGTACCAATGTAAATTGTATTGTGTTTTAAATTTCAAATTCTAATTGTTCATTTGCTGATACATAAGAAAGTAATAGATTTTTGTATACTAACCTCATGCACTGCAACCTTGATATAATCACTTCCTAGTTTTACTTTTTCTGTTGTTGATTCTTTGAGACTGTATACATAGGCAATTATGTCATGTGTGAACAAAGATGGTTTTATTACTCTTGCAATCCTTTTCTTGTCTTATTGCATTATCTAGGTCTTCCAGCAGGTTATTTAACAGCAGAGTTGAGAGAGACATCTTTGCCTTGTTCCTGCTCTTAGCAAGAAAGCCTCTAGCTTATAAACATTAAGAATGATATTAGCTGTAGGACTTTTTAAGGATATATTTTATACCTTTGAGAAAGTTTCTCTCTATTCCTTAATTTGCTAAGAATTTTTATCATGCATGGGTATTGGATTTTATCAACTTTTTAAAAATCTATTCACATAATCATATTATTTTTCATCTTTAACCTGTTGATGTGATGGATGATATTAATTGTTTTTCAAATGATATATTAGCCTTGAGTATCTGGAATAAATCCCATTTGGTAAGGATGTGTAATTCTTTTAGACATTGTTGAACAGAGTTTGCTAATATTTTGGTGACATTTTTTTCACTTTTATTTCAAAATATTACTTTCGTTTTTCTTGAGATTTCTTTATAGCTTATGGGTTAACTTTAGCATTTTTTAATTTCAAAAATATTGGGATTGTCAGATATCTTCTTTTATTGATTTCTAGTTTAATTTTTAGGGGATTAAAAATATACCTTGCATGTTTTCTATATTTATAAATTTGTTACTTTTTTGTAATGGTCTGGATGTGCTATGCCTTAGTGAATATTTCATGTATCTCCTGATATTATTAGGTGGATTGCTTTGTAATGTCAATTAGATCAGATGGAATGGATAATGTTTCTGGTTATCTGCATATAACCTTACTGATATTTTGTCTACTTATCCTATCAACTATAATTGTACATTCCTATACTCGTTTTCAAGTCTCATAGAATTGATAGCCAACTGTGATGCCATTTCATATTTCTTCATTCTTTTGTAAATAAAAATGTTTGTTTTTGAGAGAGAGAAATGGGAAATAGGGCTGGGGCAAAGGATCAGATCCAAAGTGAGCTCTGTGCTGACAGCAGAGAGCCTGGTGCAGGGCTTAAACTCATGAACTTTGAGATCATGACCTGAGAAGTCAGATGCTTAGCTGACAGAGCCAACCAGCTGCCCACATATTTCTTCATTCTTAAAGGATAATACCAAAATATACCAATCATTCTGGACTGACAGGTTATTTTTCTTTTATCATTTTACACTTTAAGCATACTCTTCCATTTATTGTTTGTGTGATTTTTTATGAGAAGTTTATTTTCATTTTTATCCTTCCATTTTAGGTTATGTGCAGTGTGTGTGTGTTTGTAGTGTGTGTGTGTGTGCTTCTCTCCAGTGTTTTGATACATATCATTCATTTTAGAAAATTTTCAATCCCTATTTTTCAACACTTTCACTGCCCCAATCTCTCTTTTCTTACTGTAATCTCCAGTTACTCATATGCTACATCATATATCTCTTGAATTCTCTGTTCTGGTTTTTGTTGTTGTTGTTGTTGACTAATAAGGTTTTGGTTTGTTTATTTTTGGTTGCTTATTATTTGTTTATTTGTTTCTTTTACTCTTTTTTTCTCTTTGCCTTTACTAATTTTTACTTCACTATCTCTAAGTTTACAGGTTCTTCTCTCTATTGTGTTGAATGTAATGATGAGCCTGTTGAGGATATTTTCCATATCTGTAGCTGTGTTTTTTATTCTTTTTCTTCATTCTCATGAAAACCTCTTGGGTCTTAAATGTTCTCTATTTTTTTCATTAATAATAATTATTTTAAATTTCCTGATAGTCCCTACATCTGTGTCATATGTGAATTTGTTTCTGATTGTTTTGTCTCATCAGATTTTTTTACTCCCTTTTTATTCTGCAATTTTTTATTGAAAGTCAGATATTTTATAGGATATTAGATATTGAGGTAAATAGCTTTCATGCCTGGAGAAGAGCATGCCCTTTCTTCTGCTAAGCATTTAGTGTAGCTCTTTAAAAATTTTTTTTTTAAAAAGCATATCATAAATTTTATCATCTTAACCATTTATACTGTACAGTGCACACACTAACAGTAGTGTTAACTCTGTTTACATTATTTTGAAACAGATCTCCAGAACTTTTTCATTTTGAAGAACTGAAACTCTGTACCCATTACACGACAACTCCCATTTACTCCTTACTCCCAGTCTCTGGTAACCTCCATTCTACTTTTTATACCTATGAATATGACTACTTTAGCGACCTCATATAAGTGGAATCATACAATATTTATCCTTTTGTGACTGGCTATTTCCCTTCACAATGTATTCAAGATTCATCTGATATTGTAGCATGTGATCGAATTTCCTTCTTTTTTAATGCTGCATTATAGTTCATTGTATGAACATAACACATTTTCTCCATCCATTTATCTATTGACGGACATCCATGTTACTTCCACCTCTTGGCTATTATGAATAATGTTGCTATGAACATAGGTGTGTAAATGTTTCTTCAAGGTTCCACTTTCAATTCTTTTGGTTGCATATCCAGAAGTATAATTGAAATGTATGAAATTTTGCATTAATTTAGTTCGAGATTAGGCCGGTTTTGAAGTTTTTTATCACTACAACTACCCGCAGTGCACAAGAGGCCTCAGATTCAATTCCTTTAGAAATATGCTGTTTTTGTCTCACCCTTTTGTCTTTCCTTTGTACTTCTCCCTAAACAAGTCTATCCCTTGTAGCTCTCCAGGTCGTGCTTTGCTATTATTTTTATCCCACACTTCTTAGTATGGTAGTGGGGGTTGAAGGACACAACTGTTCTCTGAATTACTGTTTTGACCCACATAACTGTGGTTATGGTTAATAACCTATGGAATTCTTAAAAATAAAACAGACTACCAATTTGATTAAAAATTTTCAAGGCAGAAAAACTCTAAGCATACTGGACAGAAAACTGACGCCAGTTGCCTTATGGAGATTTATAGAATTTTCTTCTTAGTGACTAGATCTAAGGCCAGTTCAAATAATTAAGGTTCTTTGAGGAGTATATTGGTTCATTTTGAGGATGGACCTGGCCACACAGCTCCAGATATGTACTGTGCATCTTCCTCTAAGCCTTCCCCAGAAGGGCATGCTGAGTTATTTGCTAGAGTTTACCAGAGTTATTTGCCAGAATTATTGCCCATTAAGGAAAGAAAAACATTCACATCCTACCTCTAAGGTTCCTGGAAAGCCACTGTGATCCATCCACCATATATAATATAAGTGAAATGTCCTAGGCTTGAATTCAATTCATATTGTATCCTGTGGTAATGTGAACACACTTTGTGGTAATTTTCTAAGTCCCAGAATATAAACGGGAATAGTTATACTTAGTAACATGCAGCATCTCCACATTGGCTTCCTGACTTATATAATGGTTATTTAGTAAGCAAGTCCAGATAGAGGGAAGCCTCTAGGATGCTCTTTCTTCTAGTCACTTACCAAAGCAAAACCATATTCCTGGCGCAAGATGAGAGATTAATGGCTCTATACAGCTTCTGAAAGGTTGTGATTTTTAGTACATCTCATTTAATTTTCTTATATTTTCAGCGCAAAAAGTAGAAGGATCTTGGAAAATGACTAAGGCCTATTAAATACTTACTTGCATAGTGCTGTTGCTCAGGACAATATTTTAACTAAAGTAAGTCACTGTAGTACCTGGCATCTACTATACAACTAATGACCTAATATTTTCTTTCTAAATCTTATCAGCAAAGATAATTGTTTTATGCAACTTTCTTCACATGATAAGGACAACAATGCGCCTTTGTTGTTGTTGTTGTTGTTGTTTTAACCTTTGGGTATATTTGGTTTCTTATTTTCTTTCAACATATTGTTTGGAGAGAACTTGATTATGTTAATGATCCATAGAACATCACACTGGCCCATTATAGTGATGTTACCATGCCAAATGGATCTTGAAAGTAGAATGTAATAAACAGCCCTGGTGAGGTCCATGCATAACCAAGGCTGAGAAATTAGTTGTCCAAAAGTTTAGGAACCTGACATGTCACTGAGTTGTCCAGGGGCATGTGAAAAGAAGAGTGAAATATAAAAGCACTTACAAAAGCAAAAATAGATATTTCCTTGAAGAGTGCAAGAAAGTCAGACTTCAGAAGACTCAGCAAGTCAAATCATAGCAGGCATTCAAATTGGAAAAACTTCTACAAAACTGTCAGGTTAATAAGTTTAAACTTAATCTGTTTATGATGAAAAGTTATTTTTCTCACATGATTATCATACCCATAAAGGCATGGCATATCTTCAGATACATTCAGTTATTAGACATGAATATTGAATTTATTTTTGTTAGAGAATCAGCAACTGATAGGAAATTCTTATGGTTTTATGTATTCTGAGATTAGAACTATACACCTTATTTTTGGTTTATCTCAGGTACAAAGCATTGCTGTTGTTATTGTTTTTAACCTGTCTGTGGGATGTACACCAACAGGAGAAGGTGACAGTTTTGCCCCAAATGGCACAATCAGGAGTTGTTGGGTCCATCCCTACTTTCCTAGACTTGAAAAGTTTGAAGGACCTGGTGATAAAAAGACACATGCTTCCTAGCAAAGGAAACAATCAATAATACTAAAAGACAGCCTACAGAATGGAGAAGATATTTGCAAATGACATATCTGATAAAGGGTTAATATCCAAAGTCAATAAATTACTTATCTCATCTCAACATCCCCAAAATAAATAATCCAGTTAAGAAATGGGCAGAAGACATAAACAGGTATTTTTCCAAAGAAGAAATACAGATAGCTAATAGATACAGGGAAATGCAAATCAAAGCCATGAGATACCACCTTACATCTGTCAGAATGGCTAAAATTGACAACACAAGAAACAAGGGATGTTGCTAAGGACGCAGAGAACAGGGAACCCTCTATCAATCTTGACGGGAATGCAAACTGATGCTGCTACTTTGGAAAACAGTATGGAGGTTCCTTAAAATATTAAAAATAAAACTACCCTATGATCCAGCAATTACACTATTAGGTATTTACACAAATGATACAAACATACACTTTTGAAGGGACACATGAACACCAATGTTTATAGCAGCATTATTGATAATAACCAAATTATGGAAAGAGCCCAAATGTCCACTGACTGATGAATGCATAAAGAAGACACACACACACACACACACACACACACACACACACACACACACACAGAGGAATATTACTCAGCCATCAAAAAGAATGAAATCTTGCCATTTGCAATGACATGAATGGAGCTAAGTGTAGTATGCTAAATAAAATAAGTCAAAGAAAGACAAATAGAACATTATTTTACTCATATGTGGAATTTAAGGAAAAAAACAAATGAACATATGGAAGGGGAAAAAAGAAAGAAGGAAGCAAACCATAAGAAAATCTTAATGATAGAGAACAAACTGAGGGTTAAGGGAGGGAGGGAGGTAAAGGATGGGCTAAATGGGTGATGAATATTAAAGAAGGCAATTGTGATGAGCACTGGGTGTTTTATGTAAGTGATGAATTACTAAATTCTACTCCTGAAACCATTATTACAATATATATTAAGTAACTAGTCTTTAAATAAAAATTTGGGGGGAAAACAAAAAAATACTTATTTAAAAGAGAGAGAGAGAGAGAGAGAGAGGAAGAAATGCTTCCTTTAGAAAACCTAGCCCTAGTGGCATTAAACTGAAACTGTCCATCTGGGGTTCCACATGCCATTGAAACTACATGCAGTTAAGGAAGTTCACTGTACTGCTCAGTGTACTTTAGGTTTGAACTGTGTGTGACTGAACTGATATCTCCCCATGATGATCCTGTAACTGATGGGACTGTTTCCCTATGCCTAGAATATTGGTTTTTCATACAAACATAGAAATAACTGGATGTTGAAACAGAAAAGTAGAGGATGATGCTGGTTTTCTGCTTTTGTTCTTCTGGGTCCAACTTGCACTTCTGCATCCATCCATGCCAAAGGATGTGCTGCTTTATGGAGAGCTACTGTGGACACTCTCATCTTCTGGCTTCTTGTTGGGCTCAAGAGAGTGGGGTATGGGGAGACTTTGCTGTCATGCCACTAGACCCCTCCAAACCAGGCTTCTGGGTTGGCAGTGGCTACTTCACTTTTGTGGGAGCTTCTGTGCTGTGGCTTTCTCTTAAAGCTGAAAGTACCTTTATAAGATTTAGTGATCCCTCTCCCCAGTGGCCCCTGCCGGTCTCTGGGAAATTTGAAGTTCTTACTGTTGCTGGACTTGGAGTACTTCATTCTTTGTCATCTTCCATAACCCTGTTCATGTTAAGTGAATAGATGTTTCATTAAAGTTTTCCTCACTATGCCACTTGTCTCCTGACAGGAGACTGACGGTAATCATCACAATTTCAGGAAATACCAGGATATGTAAGTGATCATATAAAAATCATATAAGAAACACTTTCTTCTTCACTTTTCTTCTCCACTGTATTCACTAAAGTTGTTTGATATGACCTGAAATCAGAGCAAAGAACTGAATAAATCAGTAAAGATGGGTGATCACCTCCAGAAGCTCTGTAGAACTTAGACATTGGATCACTGGACTAAATGAGCTTTACTATTTTTCTAATGCTCCCAGCACAGACTCTTATCGGTTCCCTCCTGGTTGAAGAATCAATTTTATGTTTTCTTACCAAATTTGCATTATGTAATTACTTATATGAATACGGTTTTGGCTGTAAAGGGCTCTGGTATTTTTCAGAGAGCTGGTCTGTGCTTCAAAAGTCAGCATGAAGAGAATACAGGTCTTGTAGCAGACACAAGTCATCTATTATGCCTCTGTTGTAAAAGTCAGTTCAGAGATATTAGTCAACAATGAATAATAAAAGGAACAAAACTCAGAAATGAAGACGAGTTGAGCACCAATAGCTGTGCAAAGATGAAGGATTGATTAGATTGCTCAATACGAAATGGCATAACAAGTGAACAACTTCAAATAAGATAGGGTGTGGGAAGCTAGAAACCTTGACGAGGCAGATGAAGCAAAACCATAATTTATACTTTGTAAAACCATTAAGTGAATCTTATGTACTGCTGACCCCTGAACAACATAGGTTTGAACTGCACAGTTTCACTTTTACACAATTTTTTTAAAAGATAAGTACTATGTTGTAAATGTATTTTCTCATTTTTTAAATAACATTTTCTTTTCTCTAGCTTGCTTTAGTTAAGAATATAGTGTATAATACATATAGCATATACAATATGTGTTAATTGACTGTTTGTTATGGGTAAGACTTACAGTCAACAGTAGATACTATTTAACTTTTTGAGGAGTCAAAAGGTATACACAGATATTTTTACTGTGTGGAGGGTCAGTGCCCTTTTTTTTTTTTAATGTTTTATTTATTTCTAGGAGAGAGAGAGAGACAGCGTGAACAGGGGAGGGTCAGAGAGAGAGGGAGTCACAGACTGAAACAGGCTCCAGGCTCTGAGCTGGCAGTCAGCACAGAACCCGATGCGGGTCTCTAACCCACGAACCGCGAGATCATGACCTAAGCGAAAGTCGGACGCTTAACCGACTAAGCCACCCAGGCGCCCCGGGTCAGTGCTCTTAAACCAGTGTTCAAGGGTCAACTGTAGTTATAAGACTTTTTTTTATCTTTGGTTTCCTATATGGCAAAATGCTTTTGGTATTTAGAACTGTATGATGTGTGTAATAGGCACACATTCATTTCCAATAAATGTTTCCAATTGTAATTCATTTCCAATGAATGTTTGGAAAGAGGAAGAATATTATTTCTATTTAAAATTGTAGAAGTGAACTTAACAATTCCTGTTGTAATTGGTGTAGATATGTTACATTAAAAAGACGTCAGTGAGTTTACACAAAGTAGCTGACTTATGTTTATTATGGCAGAAAGGCCAAGGTGACAGAAAGAGCTAAACCCTCTCACATGTGTACCCAAACTCTTGCAAGGTCATATAAGAGACTACTCATAAACACCAGGCACATGAGTGAGGGGAGGAAGGGCAATGAGGAGAGGTCTTCCTCCCTTGGTAGCTCAAAGCTGATGACAAAGGAAACTGTTTACCCTAGCTCTTCGAAAGATTATACTCAACTTCATTTCTTCTTCCACTGTGCTTTGTCATTATTCTCATCACCCTGGTCAGTATAGTTGTTAAGCAATCAGAGAGCCAAGAAAAGATATATTTATTGAACAAAGCTATTGTCCTTCACCCCAGAAGCCTACGAGGTGACAGAAATTCCCTCATTTTGCATTCTGTCTGTGTATATTTTATTTCATTTATAGTAGTTGTACATGAATTATATCACAAGTGCTGCATGAGCTGCTTTTAAACTAGAGGCCAGTTGTTGTTCCCCTATTCCATGGAGGTTTTTCACACTAGGTTGTGATAGAATACGTAGAGCCCATATCTTCTCAGTGTGATCACCAAGTGCCTGCCATGCTCCTCTACCTTCTTAGTGGTTAGACCCTTGCAAAGATGATTGAGGACAGAAGAAAGTAGGTAAGCTAAACACATTACTTGTGGGGTAAAATTTATTTTGCATATTTTTGGCAAAAATGCATTTAACTTGAAAAATTCTCTGAAATGGATCTTTAGATTTGAGATATTTCTTGGTAGCTTGGGAGGTGCAGATCTATCTGAATCTCGGAATATTGAATGCTTATATCTGTTCTCGAAAAACTAGTAAAACTGTCATTCTTCATCTCATGTAAAGTGTTTTAAAGGAAAATCATCTTAACTAATAAAACAGTTCACTTTATCTCTTATTTTTGGCATTTGGTAAACATGAAAGTACATCTTAATTTTTGTAGGATATTATTTCTAAGGTAGTTCCTTAGGCTATTTAATATTTTTAATAGTTTATTTATTTTTGAGGCAGAGAGAGACAGAACATGAGCGAGGGAGGGGCAGAGAGAGAGAGAGATACAGAATCCGAAACAGGTTCCAGGCTCTGAGCTGTCAGCACAGAATCTGATGCAGGGCTGGAACCCACGATCCATGAGATCATGACCTGAGCCAAAGTCAGACACTCAACTGACTGAGCCACCCAGGTGCTCCTCCTTAAGGCTATTTAGATGTAACACGTTCTACAGACTACAGTTTTGTGCAAAAGCACTTTTAATGAATCTGTATTTAAATATTTTTAAACCTTTAGTAAATGCTCAGATTCAAGTCTAGGAATTAGGAAGGCAGCATTTAAAACTCTGTTGTACATATATCTCTTCTGAGCTTGCATAGTTCTCAACCTTGACACTATAGTAGAATCTTCTGGATGAGCTTTTTTTTTTTTTTTTTTTAAATTAACTATTGATGCCTGGGCCCTGACTTAATCAGAATGTCTCAGGTGGGAAAGGGAATCCATGTATATTTTCTAAAAGCTTCCCAGGTGATTCTAATGTGTACCCATGGGATAGTACTCTTGACTTATTCAATGAAATGAATCAGGAAATTAAATTAAGTTTTAACACCCCAAAGCCCTTGAAAATTTCATAAGAATTCCATGATCATAATCACTTCCATTAGTGTATAGAAGGAGATCAGGAACTAGGGATTCTCTGAGAGGTAATTACCTTTTATGGAGAAGATAAGGTTGTCAATAGCTGGAAAGTGATGAAGTGAAGGAGAGAGGCATCATTCCACACCAAGTGAGACCTCGTATCTGGGTTCATCTGAGTTCTTCTGCTGTAAGCAGAATGTTGTTCTGAAAATAGTACAATCAAATGAGATACCTTGAGAGGAAAAAAAAGACTGAACTGCTTCCTCAGCATGTCTCTTTTCCTGGTACATCTATTGGTTTCTATTATCAACTATAAATCAAATTTGATTTAAAACTATGTTCTGCTTGTATCAGGATTTTTTGGTTACTCTATGGGAATTCCTTAATATGATTTTATAAAAAAGTTAAGACTTTAGAAAGTGTATTTCTGGGAATGTACAGCAATTATTTTTGCTCTTATTGTCTTTATGTTTATATAAAACATTTTTAAATTAAAAAATCTATGAAACTGCCATTAACTATAACCACAGAAACATTTGTAAGTGCAGTGATTTGATGAGACTCAACTAAAACTGTCTTTCTATGTCAAATAACAGGAATGACAACATTCATAACAGGAGTGTCCACATACATCACCCGGGTTGTGTGCTTGTGCTTTGACTCTCAACCTTCTCAAAAGATATTCTGAAAAGATCTGATTCACCTGAAAAAGGAAGAGAATTTCCAGCATGCATCAAATCCAGGGAAAAGTACAAAACGGCCTTACCAGCACCTTATGTGCCTTATCCTATAACATTAATACCAAGGAGGGCTTACACAGAAAGTATCAAGCAGATTTCTTAAAATAGATAAGAGTCAGCTTCAGAAGAAAAATTATGCTTTTTGAAAAGAATTACTTGGCCTTGAATTAAGAGACTGCCATTGTACCTAAAACCCACTAGAAATTTTCTCACTAAATTTTAAAGCACCCTTTATTCTCTTTCTCTTTGTTTAAAAAATACTTATTTATTCTTTTTATGTAGGCTCCATGCCCAATACGGGGCTTGAGTTCATGGTCCTGAGATCAAAAGTTACATGCTCTATTGACTGCACCACCTCAGCACCCCTTATTCTCTTTCTTAATCAGTGTGTTCAAAAGAGGAGTAGGACCATCTCTCCACGAAGTATAGAACAACACATAACCCTTGGCTCTTTCAATTAGCCTTAGACATGGTATGTAGTAGAGAATTAAGGGTGCTTGATACAACCCCAACTTCACAAATGCCTAAAATTAATATCCACCAAAAGAATACAGACCAAATATGTATTCTTCACACAAAGTGTGACTGTCAAGAATTGGAGTGCGAGATTTTCCTTTCCATATCATTAATCTTATAGGAGGAAAAAGATTTGACAATACCACAGATGATAGGAAATGGATGGCAAGAATAAAATAAGTAACTTTTTCATCTTAAGGCATTACCATTAATGGAGAATGTATAACTTAGAGCAGATTATAACATGAAATTTGGGCATTAGATGTCTTGACATGATGCATTACATTCAGCAATATTCAGCTCCCAATACAGACCTATAGAAAAGAATGAAACTTATTAGGATGGTTTTTGTTTGAAGACAAATAAATAAAGATGGTGATGTTGATGATGTAAATACTTAAGATTCTAGGTGAATAATACATACAAGCACTGTTCTAGGAACTTTACAATTGTTACCTAGTTTATTCTTCATAATAACCATATGAGGTGGTGTCGTAGACTCAGAGTCTAAAGTTCTTTCTTGTCTAGCAAGAAAGTGGGATGCAGGATTAAAATGTGAGAGACGGCTAATGTCTGGGAAAAGACAAGAGCCCTGAATAAGGGTCGTTGCCCCATTTTTATTAGGATCAGAAGGTTTACAAACATGTTGATGGACGTGTACAAAGAGACAATGGAACTGTAAACATTAATTTGGGGATGTGAGGGAAAGGGGGTTTTGGGAATATTTGGGGTTAGGGGTTTGGGTTAATACAAAACAAAATCCTGGTGCTGAGCAGTCTGGTAGAAGATTGTTTACAGCAGACATGAGGCACCACCTTCACCTCTGTTTATCTTAGCTAGCCTAGGAGATGAGACAAGTAGGACACATGACCTCAGGGTTAACAAGGTATCTTTTCTTTTGTTAATCATCTCTGCTCTGGGCAGCTTCACCACAGCAGCAGCAACAGCAGCAGCGCAGTGCAGTGGTCTGTACCCCTATTTACCTTCTTACCTAACTTGGTCCTTCCTTCCTGTGAAAGCAGCTTTCTGCTATAGTACTAAATTGTAGAGTGCTTCCATTCTGAATACATAATCTTATTTATTTCTATACCTATGTGTTGAGGACCTTTGCCCCTTCCTCTCTTTAGTGGGTCTTCTGCCCCACATCCTCTATACTTATTTACCTGATTTTGTTTACCCAGGCTGGGGTGTGAGCATCCTATGGCTTTGTACTTTATGCCTTATTAACCCATTGGTGTAATCATGGAGAATTCCTAAGCTTATTCCCACAAAATGGGTATTGTTATTATCTCCATTTCACAGTAGTTGAGACTCAGAGACATTAAATACCTTGCCCAATGGTAAGGACAGGAATGAAATACAAATGAGAACCTCAAATCTACGCTTTCAAAGCATATACCAAAATGCTGTATGCAAATATATGACAAATACAGTGTAAAATACCTGTATACTATTCTGCTTTCTTAAAATATAGCAAAATTTCCAACACAAAATTTCCATATAGACTCTCAAACTAGTTATATTTTGTTGTCACCTAAACAGTTTTTTCTCTTATATTTAGCTGGTACCACTTTCTCAGGACACCTGGTCATTCACCTCACAGCAGCTTGATCTTACCCTCATTCCTCCCTCTGCCTGCCCTCCTATCACACAGCTTTCTGCATAATTACTATTATGCAGATACAACCAGTGCCTGGATATCAAGTGTTTTTTTTCTTGACAAATATTCTTCCTGCAGCATTTAGACAATGACCATTTTGATATTATAATCTGGCATTCTGATTAATGTTAATTAACATGACCCTAGGAAGTACTGAGCATGTACCGATCAAAGTATTTCTCCTGTGTCCAAATTTAGGTGACATTCTCCATATGTTTCACTTAAAAGAACAGGGTGAGTGCTCTGTGGAAATGTCCTGTTATTATCCTGATCAAAAGAATGGTTGTGAAATCTGTTATCACCATCATCCTTCCCAGTTCACAGATGTGGCACAGAGCTAATGAAGTGACATGACTATGGTCTCAGAGTTAGAAAAAGCAGACTAAATTGTATCATTCACCTGTCAGTGCATCCCTAGCTATACAGTAAGCTTCAGAGCTGTGATCACATCCGAGACAACAGGCAAGGTACCCAGAGGAGCAAGTAATAGGCTGAGCTGTAGGCACATTGTCATCACTGCTTCACTCCAGGGCTGCTTTCCGGGGTCCTTCAGTGGAAGAGGTGTGGGAGCCCGACAGTGACCACAAGAAAGCGTGGTTAAGGACGCGGAGATGTGCCTGCACACGGGGCTCCCTGCCTGGGCAAAGCATGCCTGCAAACAGGATGCTCTGCCAGGAGGCCTGCACACAATATCCAAGTTTAATGGTCCGCTCGCAAACGAGGTAACATGCCCTCCTTAGAAGTAAGGAGAAGGCTGGAATTGTGGGCAAGCCTCTTAGTAAACATGTTGTGGTCGCTTCCTCCCTTTGCTCCCCCCTGTCCTTGAAATGTGTTTGGCTTCTTGCCCTTAATTGGTAAAGGAATGCATCTTGTAGATTTCAGTTTGTATCCAGTTACCGGGTTATAAAATAAACCGCAAGAGGGGCTTGCGTAGAATTGTTCCTCTGGCCGGAGTTGTGTCTCTGTCTGTCTTTTGTGTGTGTCTTGTCCTTTGTGTCATTTTGTCCGCAACAAGAGATTTCAATGACAGTTTTTTTTCATTCATCTTTTTCATTAATTCTGCAAATATATTTTGGACATGTACTATGGGGCCCAGCAGACCCTGCCCTACCCTCAATATGCCCAAAGCCTGTTGAAGGCGTAAATAAGAATACCACGTATGTGATTTATGAGCACAGAAAAGTGTCTTCTGACATGAAGACACTGAAGCCTTTCATAAAGAAGTCACTTGACAGCTGAATATTGAGTAAATACTACTAGTATCCACTACCCTGTGAGAGGGGTGCTGACTAGATAGATGAGGGTAAAGCAGCTAAAAAGCTTAAGAAAACAGTCTACTTCAGAAGCTTGATGAGACTGGAGCATAAGAGGCATGTGAAGTTGTGTTTGGGAGGAACAGGGCAGTGAGGGTCAGATAACGGAGAACCTGATAGAAGAGATTATCTTGGAAGGCAACAGGAAGGCCTGAAGAGCACAAGGCCTGACAAGCACTAGGGAGAACACAAGACAAATTGTAGAATTTGAGATAACTGCAGAGCCTAGCCAAGAGGAGTGAAGACTAGGGTGAGAAAAACATTTCAGAGGATTATTGCCTTGGCCAGGAGTAAAATCTACTGAGAAACAGTAGTGGTGATGGATTTGGGTGTGGCCACTGACTTGATATATGGGGTCAAATATGAAGGTTGACTTGTGTACAATTTTGATAACTGAGTAGAAGATCTTTGGTACAAACTAAAGGAATAAATATAAGAAGAAGTTTGGGAACTGAGGAGGGAGGGGGTAACATTACAACTTCAGTTTGGAATATGAAGATGCTGAGAAGAATCTGAAATAATGTGTCAAATTGAGAAAAGCAGACAGGCTTGAAAAGAGGAATTTAGCAGTTTTTTGCAGTATGTTGTGGATGAAGTCATAGAGGTGAATAATTTGGGCCAAATAGATCTTATCTCATAAACATGAGATCCAGTGGCAGGACCTGGAGGAATAGCAGCATTCACATGGCTCCAAAAACAGATAAGGTAAAAAAAAAAAAAAAGTGGTTGTTGGAAAATAATGGCCTGAGTAAGAGGAAGAAAGCCAGCAGAGTAGAATGTTGTAAAAAGCAAAAGAAGCTTTCTAATTCAACTCAGACATGTAAAGCCTTTGGAGGTTTTCCTTACAGTAAGAAAAAGTTGGACAAACAAAATATTGTTGACTTTTCTTGAACCTACCAGGGAATTAAATTTGCAGGGCAAATCATCAAAACAAGATCAGGAGAGTCTGACACATCCAGAGAGATAGAGCTGTTAATTTTGCTCTCCTGAAGCAGAAAGCACTGGATGCCCTAAGCCAGTAGGAACGCTCACATTGTAATTTTGATGATTTGTTGGAGGCTGAGGGGCTCCTGGGGACTGCAGTCATAATGAGAACTTGCATCTTTTTGTAGGGTGTTTCTCTAAAAACTCCACCAGATTCTCATGGAAGCATCCAAGAAGGTCCCCAATACAGCCCTGACAGGAGAAGGGGATGAGCAGGTATCCTGAAATCCTTACAAATCCTTCTACCAAACAATAAGAAATCCTGAAACCTTATCCTTGTTTGTAGAAGGGACGGCTGCCCTACTCCAGTTCACCTTTGTCTTTCTACCTTTCAGAGTTCGTAGATTGCGTAGACTTGCTATGATTTTTTTCAGAGTTCTTTCAGAGTTCTCCTTTGGCTGCCTCTTGCATTATCTCCAGGATTTAACTGTACTTACTGTGAAGAGGCAGAGAGAGTTATGTGTACACCACCTTGTCTCATTGAATGTCTTGACATTCAGGTTTTCATCTTTAAATTGCTTTTATCCATAGGTTCTTAGGTGCCTCATTTTTATTATGAATTAATTTTGAATAAATTATGAATAAATTTTTATTTTTTCATAATTTGTTTTTGCTTATATTGAATATTTTATGCTTCTCTTTTGTTTATCTATTTGCCAGTTTACATTGATTTGTTGGTATTAGGGTAATGTGGGTTTCATTTAATGGCTTTATAAATTTTCTTTCCTACTGTATATTCTAAAAGGGATTGCGTAGACTTGTTATGATTTTTTTCCTTAAAAGTTTGAATTTACCAGTAAAACATGAAATTTTCTTTTCTAGTAGGTTTTTAGGTTTTTAATAGCAAATTATACTTCTTTAACGTATATAGGATTATTCAAGTTACCAGTTTAATCCTGAGTGAGCATTAGTAGCTCATGTCTTTGCAGTTGATTATTTCATCTAAATTGTTGAATTCATTGGCATAAAGAATTTGAAGACAATCTGAATATCTCTAAGGCCTCCTGTGATGAGTCCTCTTTTATTCCTCATATTGCTAATCTGTATCTCCTCTCTTTTTTTCTTGGCTGGAATTTAACATTTTCACTGACCTTTTTTTAAAAAAAAACAGTTTTCAGTTTTATTTATTTCTACTGTTTTCCTATTGTTAATTTCATTGATTTTTGGTTTTGTCCTTGTTTTTTGTTTCTTTTACTTATATTAGGTTTAATTTACTTAACTTTCTCTAGTTGTTTAAGGTGGAAGCTTAGACCATTGAGACATTTTTTCTAATACAAGCATTAAATGTTATATATTTCCCTGTTACTACCTCATTAGCTGCATGCCACAATTTTTATATTTTCTATTTTCATTTCATTCAGTTTGCTGATGAAATGAAATGGTTTATTACTTCTTATTACTTCTTTGACCTATGTGTTATTTCAGCATGTGTTATCTCATTTCCAAATATTGAGGAGTTTCCACATAATCCTTTTGTTATTGATTTGTAGTTTAATTCCATATCATTTCAATTCTTTAAAGAACTTGTTTTGTTTTATGAGTCATAATATGGTCTCTCTCAATGAATAGTCCATATACACTTAAAAAGAATGTGCATTCTGTTGCTTGGATATGGAGTGTCTGTTAGTTCAGGCTGCTTGGTAGTGTTCAGGTTTTCTATATCTTTGCAGATATAATCTAACCTAAAGTACAATGATTCTTTCCTCCATCATCTGTATTTTGCCCTTAGCCCATACAGTGAATTTGTTATTTCAGACATGGTTTTCATTTCTGAACTTTCCATTTGTTTCTTTTTTTTTAAAGTTTCTGTTTAATTGGTTAACTAATATACATTGGACTATTGTGTAAGTTAATGTCTTTTAACAACTGAAGAAAGCACTTTGTACATGATAACTATTCAATAAATTTTAACTGTTAATTACAGCAGAGAAGAAGAGCACAGTTATCGTGATGAGCACTAAGTAATGTACAAAATCATTGAATCATTATATTATACACTTAAAACTAATATAATAATGTATGTTAATTATACTTAAGTTTAAAAAATAACTCATTATAACAAAGATAAAAAATAAAATTTCTATTTCACGAATGTCCATCTTTCCCTCCTAGAATATAGCTTTCTCCATCTTGACAAGATATGAAAATCTCCCAGACTTTTACTTTCAACTTTATTGTGTCTTCATATTTGAGGACAACTCATTATAAGCAGTATATAATATGTCATTCTAAGTAAATATAATATGTCTAAAGTAGAATTTTGACAATCCTATTATTTTATTTGGAATATTTATAACATTTTCATGTAATGTAATCATGGATATACTTGAATTTATGTCTGTCAGCTTACTATTTATTTCTATTTGAGCCCCATGTTTTAATCCCTTTCTTCTCTATTACTTTCACTCAAATAATGAAAAAATTATGTTACTTTCTTAACTAACATTCTTGTGTAACATTTTTGCTATTCTTTTTCACTTTTTTATTCTATATACATAAAAATGTTCAAAATAAGGATATCTATTTTATTTATTTATCAGAGTGAACACCAATGCAAAAAGTTCTTCAGTCATGAAAGAGGATATTGCCACAAACGTAGAGACCACCATCGTGTCTCTTTTCAATTACAATTACCCCCATCCATTTCTTCTTTTTTTTTTTATTTTTTTATTCTTTTTTTTTTTTTTTTACAAATAGTTTATTGTCAAATTAGTTTCCACATAACACCCAGTGCTCATCCACACAAGTGCCCTCCTCCATGCCCATCCCCCTCCCCCCCTCATCCATCAGTCCTCAGTTTTTGTCAGCATTCAAGAGTCTCTCATGGTTTGCCTCTCTCCCTTTCCCCCACCATTTCCCCCCTTCTTTTCCCCGTTGTTCCTCCGTCAAGTTCCTCCTAATCCTCCTATACGTGCAAACACATGATATTTGTCCTTCTCTGCCTGACTTATTTCGCTCAGCATGACACCCTCTGCTATCCTGTATGATAAGGGCATCCTAGTTTTTCTTTATAGATCTAGCACTTAAGCATACATCCTTAAACACTATTATTATTTTGGGCTGTGTGTTTTATGTATTCTTTTTTTTACTGGAATTTTCTTCAATTTTAAGTCTGTAAAAATTTATACCCATATATATTATACTATGTATTTTCAGTAATAGCATATATGCAAACTTTGAGAGAAAGAAGTGGAAAGATACACATCATACTGGCAATAGTGATATCTCTGAAGAAGGAACTAAAAGTACCAGAAGCTTTGGAAGAACTTCAAGAGCTATGTTTTAGCAATTTTTCTTTATTTAGAAAACTGATTTACAATTTCCAGAAAGATATCAGAACTAAATTTTAATCTCTTTGAGAATAGGCATTGAGTCTTCAACTTCAGTCATACACTATATCAATGCTTTATAGCCATATGATAGCTTAGAATATTGATATGAGAGTAGATTTGTTACCTGCTCTAGAGAAGAGGAAAATTTTACATTTTAAAGATCATTTTTATCATCTGTTAAGTAAACCTTTATTTAATACATGGCTTTTTTAAATGAGTGATTTGGGGGTTTCAAAGGACTCATAGGACTCAGAAAAGCTGACTGACTACACTCCTGGTTACAGTTTATTACAGCAAAATGATAATTTAAAATTAACAAAGGGAAAAAATGCATGAGACAAAATACCAGCTTTTAGGTATCCTTTCTAGTAGAATCAAATGCAGTTAATTCACCACTGCAGTCAATTTTCTCAGTAGTGATGTGTGTGACAACAGATGCAAAGTGGTACCAACAAGGAAAGTTCACCTGAGACTTCGTGTCCAGAGTTCATTAGGAGTCAGACAGATAGGCATTCAGTAGCTGCATTACCTACCTCTGCTACCCAGCAAAAACATTTAAATAAATCATATATGTTAGCATATTTTCTAATCAAACCAGAACAGCACAGTCCATGGTCTAACACACACAAAAACACTGTTACCAAACACAATATTCCTAGGGCTAAGAGCTCATCTCTCCAAAACTGGCCTAAGACTTTTATCGGGGGTGTGTAGGATTTGAGCAACCCAAATCTGCTGAGTTAACCTTTGTCTGTATAGGAAAAGATGCACTGTGGGTCTTTTGAATTTTTGTTTCTCTTTTGTTTTCAAAATCCCCAATTTCCTCTTTTGGCTTCTTTTTCACCTCACCAACTGGTACCCAAAGGGCTCCTCTCTCTTTTCAACAATTACTCCCTTTCCATCTCTAGAAGCAATCATTTGGGAGACTGTCACTTCCATGTAAACCCCATGTAATTTTTTATCTCTTCCCTAAAATCAGTTCTCTTAAATATTATGACTCCCCTTTAACAGATGATTTTGTTCAATATTAGACTGTCTTCACTCTTTCTCTCTCTCTCTCCCCTGAGAATCTTGAGCTGAAGCTCTGCTAAATTTGGTGATTTTTGTTTGTTTGTTTACAAGTACTTTCTTTTAATGTTCTCAACCTTCTAGTTTTGTTAAAAGCATGCTATTTTGTGTTGTTTTATTTATTTTTCTTGTTAATCTGTATAGTTGTGTATTTTTGGTTTTGGATTTTCTTTCCTTCTTCCTTCCTTCCTTCCTTCCTTCCTTCCTTCCTTCCTTCCTTCCTTCCTTTCTTTCTTTCTTTCTTTCTTTCTTCTTGGTTTTGGATGCTTTTGAAGATTGTGGAGAGATTTTGGAAGGCAGCTATGCTCACCATTATACCACCAATGCAGGATTGTGGAGAGATTTTGATTAGGTAACTTCCATGATCTCTTTTACTATTGTATTCATAAAAAAAGTTCTTCCTTTGTCTTTGTTTAATTAATTAATTAATGACAGAGAGAAAGAGAGAGACAGAGACAGAAAGAGCATGAGAGCCGGGGAGAGGGACAGAGGGCGAGGGAGAGGGAGAGAGAGAGGGAGCGGGAGAGAGAGAGACAGACAGAGAGAGAGAAAGAGAGAGAGAGAGAGAGAGAGAATCCCAAGCAGGCTCCACATTCAGCATGGATCTTAACTCAGATTTCAATCCCACAACCTTGGGATCATGACCTGAGATGAAATTGAGAGTTAGACACTGAACTGACTGTGCCACCCAGCTGATCCCTTTGTTTTTATACACAAACAATAAATTTTAATTGAAGTAGAAAATTCAAAAAATTAAAAGAAAAACTGAAAAAATAAAAATGACAAAACAAAGAAAAAACCCCACAGCACCAAAAAGTTAGTACTATATACATGTACTAGTGTTCATGTTTCATATTCCCTATATCTTCTCTGTATATAAAAATATATGTAAGCATTTTATATTAAAATACATATTTAAAAATAAAAATATAATCTATATATCCAGTTTTGTAACCTGTTTACTATCATTTATTATATTATAAAAATATTTTCCTGTCAGAAAATTCAAATCATCCTATTAAGTGGCTATCTTGTATAAATATATTTAGTATATTCTTTTTGGGTGGACATTTAAGTTTAATTCATTTTTCTGAATATTTGTGAAGGGAATATATTGTTCCTTTAAGAGTCCTTGTGTTCTCATCATATTCTATCTTTTATTCCTTTATACAAATAAAAATATATTTAAAATTTCATCTAGAAGCTGTTAATATGGCTATTAATACAACTTGCTATCCATATGAGCTGTGTAAGAATAGGTCATTAGTTATCACTTCCATTAGACAGTATGAATAGCTCCTGTTTAGCTTACTCTGCACTCTTTTCCCCTTGAATTCAACACCAATACAGAAGGGAAAAGAAGTATTTCTCCTTTGGTTTCTCAAATTCAAAGTTTAATAATTTTTACAGAGTTCTGTGAATTTGAGTTTTCATTCATGAAAGGAATCATATTTCAGAAATTTCATTTTTTATTCTTTGAGATATATTTCAATAAATATAAATCTGCTCCTAGGTAAGAGCCTTGCTATTGCATTCAAAATAATAAAAGCTCTTGTTTGTGATGTAGTATCAATGGCAGGTACTGTTTTCACATAATTGGATCTGTTGAAAGAAATAGAAATGTGTACAAAATGTACTGTTTAGAATTAAGTGGAATGTCAATTCAATACCTATTTTCTTTTTCATAATTACTCATTCAGTTTTGAACTACATATTCTCTCTGTTCTTGGTGTTGTCTTTAAGTTATTAACACACATACTTGAACAAAATAAACAATTAATGTCTGTATCCTCCCAAAAAGATAAAAGTAGTCCTAGCATGATATACTGTCTCTATTTATGCTCCTCCTTCCCTGTTATTATCTGGTACTTTAGTACAAGATTATATAGTTAAACTGAAAAACAACTCACTTAAGCAAATTCTTTAAGTTGTATCTTATTTATATCTTTCATAAATATCTTTGATCATCTTTTTGTATTCTATCTTCTTCCCTTGTTTTCAGTTCTTTGCTGGAATATAATTTCTCATTTTCATAGTTTGTCTTTAGTAAAAATTCTGAGTTCTTGATGATCTGAGTCATCATTTTGCTCTTACATTTGAATGAAAGTTGGCTGGATATACACTTTTAGTTTAAAAAGACCCTCTCTTCAACACCTTTAAAATAATTGCTCTGTTAATCCTCTTAGGCTCATTTTTACTAATGAGAGACTAATGTTAATTGAATCTTGCTATTGGCAGGTTACCTGTTTTTTTCTCTCTGGTATCTTTTAGATTTTTTTTACATTTGATTCTAAGATATTATCAGTTATATAAAAATTTTTATTATACTATAACACATGTACAGAAAAATTCACAAAATATAAATGCACACTCAGTACTCAGCATGAAGTGTGACACTTTGTGTAGCACTTGTGTAACAGCATCCACAAGAAGAAAAAGAAAATTACCAATATCCCAGAAACATCACTGTGCCAGTCACCAGCAAGTTGAGAATAAAAAGAATTTACCTCAATTTGATAAAGAATATCTACTAAAAAAAACACAAAGCAAACATTATACTTAATGGTGAAAAATTGAATACTCTTCCCCTAAAGTGAGAAAAAAAAAAAGCAAGGAATCTACTTTCACCACTCTTTTTCAACATAGTGCTGAGGATTCTAGATAGTGCAATAAGGCAAGAAAAAGACAGAGAAGGCATACAGATTGGAATGTATGAAATAAAACTACCCTTATGTTAGATGATATGATTGTTTACCTAGAGAATTTCTAGTAATCAACCAAAAAAGCCAAACCAAAACTAAGCTAAACTAAACTAAACTAGCTTTCCAGAACTTAGAAGATATCACAGGACACAAAATTCACACTCCCAAATCAATCTTATATCTACATACTTAACAATGAATATATGGAAATTAATATTAAAAATGCAATACCATTAACAATCACTCCAAATTAAATTATGTACTTAGGTATACACTTAACAAAGAATGTGTAAGATCTGTAAGATGAATATGACAAAACACTGTTGAAAGAAATAAAAGAAGACCTAAGCAAATATAAAGACATGCTAGCATACTGAAGGTGTCAATGCTCACCAAATTGATCTAGAGGTTTCACATAATACTTATAAAAATCTTATCAAGGTACAAACAAGCTTATTCTAAAATTTAAATGGATAGGAATAGACCCCAGAATAGCTAATGTAGTCAACAAAGAAGAATAAAATGGAAGGAATTACTCCACCTGGTGTTCAAGATTACCATATAGTTCCAGTGGTCATGGTAGTGTGGACAGTGTGGAGGGAGACACTTAGAGTAATGGCACAAAATAGAGAATCCAGAAATAGACCTACAAGTAGACTCAATTAATGTTTACCAAAGATGCAAAAGTAATTTAATGAATGAATAACTTTTTCAATCAATGGAATCATCTGAACATCCACAGGCAAAAATTAACCTTAACCTTAACCTCATACCCCATTTAGAACTTAAAGTGGACCATAAATTTAATTTTAAAATGCAAAACTGTAAGGCTTTTAGAAAAAAATAAGAGAAAATCTTTGGGATATAGGACTTAGCACAGTTCACTGACTTAACCCAAAAGTACTGACAATAAAAGTAAAAAGTCAATAAATTGTACCTCATTAAAATAGAAAACTTGGCTCTGTGAAACCCCATGTGAAGAGGATAAAAAAGACAAGCTACAAACTGGGAGAAAATATTTGCCATCCATGTATGAGAGAAAGGACTAGTATTTAAAGCATACACAACATATAGATACCTCTTAAAATACAAACATAAAACAAAATAATTAGAAAAGGCATAAAAGAGATGAAGAGATTTTTCACCAAGAACACATACAGATGGCAAATAAGAAGATAAAATGATATTCAACATCATTCACCATCAACAAAATGCAAATTAAAACTGCAGTGAGATGTCACTGCATACATATCTGAAGAGCTGAAAGAAAAAATACTGACAACACCAAATGCTGGCAAGGATGTGGAAAAACAGGATCTCTCACACATTGCTAGTGGGAATATAAAATGGTACAGCCACTCTGGAAAACAGTTTGTCAGTTTCTTATAAAACTAAAGTTACAATTATCATATGAACCGGCAATTGCACTCCAGGCATTTATCTCAGAGAAATGAAAACAACATTTTACAAAAACCTGTACATGAATGTCAGTAGCATTATTTGTAACTGCTAAAAACTGGATTTAGCTCACATTTCCTTCAATAAGTAAATGGATAGGGGCACCTGGGTGGTTTGGTTGGTTAAGCATCTGACTTTGACTCAGGTGATGATCTCACAGCTCATGGGTTTGAGCCCTGCGCTGGGCTCTGTGCTGACAGCTCAGAGCATGGATTCTGCTTCAGATTCTGTGTTTCCCTCTCTCTCTGCCTCTCCCCTGCTTGTGCTCTGTCCCTCTCTCTCTAAAATAAGTAAACATTAAAAAATTTTAACAACAAAAAAAGTAAATGGATAAACTCATCTACACATGTCATAGGATATTACTGGGGAAATAAAGAACAATCCGTTGATATATGGAACAACTTGGATGAGCTCCAGGGAGTTATGCTTAGTGAAGAAAAGCTAATCCCAAAGGTTTACATACTGTATTTTTCTATTTACATAATAGTTTTTTAAAATGAATAAAATAGAAATGGAGAACTGATTAGTGGTTGCCAGGGGCTTATGGGAATGAAGTAGTTGTAGCTATAAAAGGTCTACACAAAGGATCTTTGTGATATTAGAACTGTTTAGTATCTTTACCTTACAGTGGCTAAAATTGTATAGATCCTGTTAAACACACACATGAGTATGCACAAAACTGGGCAAATCTGAATAAAATCTGTAGATTAAATCAATGTTAATATCCTGGTTGTGATATTAATATAATTTTGCAAAATGTTACCAAGGGAGAAAAACAGGCAAAGTATACACAGGGTTTGTATGTTATTTCTGCATTTGCATGTGATTCAGCAATTATCACAAGAAAATTTTCAACTAAAAAAAAAGTAAAGTTGGAGTAGACCAATGAACCTCCTAGTAACAGCAAAGAGCCCTACCTTATGACAGTGCTAGTTAGTCAGCTCTCAGGATGGGAAGCATTTGTTACTTTTCAGTCGTGATGTACGAACCACTATAGATTAAATACCACACACAGCCACATTTCACTTTTGAGAAATGTCACTTTGTTCATATGAGCTAACTGCTGAGGTTACATAATTATTTTCTCTCCAGGAGACAGTCTAAAGCATGCATGGGGGAAAGTTAGTATAGAATGAAACAAGGCAGGCACATGGGGAGGTTCCCATGCACTTGATTCTTCCAAGAATCAAGTATTTTGTCCTATGATGATCACAGTCTAAGGGGACTTCATTTCTCAATAGTTTAATTTGATTCTATCAATACAAGTAAGACTGAAATGATGTGGGCACTATTGGACATATTCTCAAATATGTTAAATCTTTTTATTTTTGCATTCCATAAATGTATTTTGTATTTTGAGGTAAGGACATGATGTGCTGATGACTGCTATACTCATAGCAGTAATTCCTTACACTTGAATGACTTTGTACTTGATCTTTAGACTCCATAGCCTCAATCAACTAATTGAGGCAGAAATGGGGTTGATCCAGGAGCTGCCATCCAGGCGACAGCTCGGTGGAACAACACTCAAGGTAGAGTGCCATTCTGAATAGGACTGACCAACCCATTCAGATGCCTCAACAGAAGTTTTAAAATATCAATATTAAACAAACAGAAAGTTTTAGAAGAGTCTTTGGGGCAGTAGAAGGCTCAGAAATAAAATTGAAGACAGGAAAATAGAACAGTAATGAACAATGGCAGAAGCAGCACAAACAATAAGGACTACAGGAGTAGAACCAAAGAGCAGTAAGCTGAGCTGTGACTCACACAGTCATGAGGTTGGGAGAGATGGAGGAGAGTGGCTGAAGGATTATTGTATGGCCATTTCCTCTGTTTGATTTCTGAATTGCTGTGGATACTGGAGCTGCCAATGTCCAAAATCAGATCTTCATAATCTCTTATTTTGGCCACTTTAACAGTCACTTCATCATACTCTTTGCTTCCATCCAACTTATGTTCCTCAAATTTATCATCAACACAGTGTCCAAATTCATCAGATTATAGTTCAGTCTGATTATGCCATGTCTCCTGCATATGGTATCCTACTGTCTTCAATATGAAGTCGCAGGGCTTAATAGGACATTGCAGGCCCTTCAATGTGCTTCAAATGTTGGTGGACATAGCAATCTCCTGCACTACATAACGAAAATGCTCATTCTAGGGCTTCCTTCTCAGGGATTCTAATTCTGCTGGTGATATGGGGCCCAAGAATTCACAGGGTATTTTCTTTAGATATTTGTTATATTTTTATACAAATAATCCTTCACTTGGTTTGAAAGTAGGAAGTATGAAAAGGTTTTGAAAAATCTGTCTCCCACCTTTGGATTCAGTCATCTTACTTCCCTCCCTCTCCATACTAGTTTCTTATTTTTCCTTCCAGAGATATTTTACATTAATATTGCTCAATATGAATATATAGTAAAACTTGGGATTGTGAGTAACTTGGTCTGTGAGTGTTCCACAAGACAAGCAAGAATTTCTAATAAATTTTAACTTGATAAGCAAGCAATGTCTTGCAATTAGAGTAGTACATGACACCAAATGTCACTTGATCACAACTGAGCCAATGGTTCTTGAAATTGACTTTGATATGCAAGTGCTTTGGATTACAAACACATTTCTGCAATGAGTTATGCTCACAAATGAAGGTTTTACTGTATATTGTTTGCTTTCATTTAATGTTGATGTATACATAAAATACACTGAGCCTAAACTCATGTGATTTTTATGAATTCATGACTTGCACAACTCGATCTTTATTTAAATTGTTTATTTATTTATTTTCACAAAGGAAGAGAGAGAAGAAAGACAGAGAGAGGGAGAAAAAGGGTGAGCATGCAGGCAGTAGTGGGGGAAGGGGCAAAGAGAGAAATGAGAGAGAATCCCAAGCAGGCTCTGTTCTGTCAGTGTAGAGCCCCATGCAGGGTTACCATGAAATCATGACTTGAGCTAAAATCAGGAGTCAGATTCTTAACTCTGAGCCATCCAGGGGCCTCCCCAACACTCCAGCTTTAAAATAGTTAAGACACTATATTTGGGGGCCTGGGTGGCTCAATTGGTTAAAATTCGACTTTGGGTTTGGCTCAGGTCATGATCTCCTGTTTCATGAGTTCGAGCCCCATATTGGGCTCTTTGCAGACAGTGTGGGGTTTGCTTGGGATTCTCTCTGTTTCCCTCACACTGCCCCTCCCCTGCTTGGCATTCTTTCTCTCTCTCTCAAAGTAAAAAATTAAAGTTAAAAAAAAAAATAGTTAAGACATTATAGTGAACACCTTTGGAAAGACACTGACTTTCTGGAAAGATATTAAAATAAAGCAAATACAAATTACAACAGATGACAAAATAAATACCTCTGAGAGAAGGAAAACTAAAAATACCTCATTATTTTAAAGGCACACATCATCTTTCAAAATCTGTGAATTTGTGATTTACAATTCTTTCTTCTTATTAGGAAAAACCAAAGTCAATTTATGATTTAATATTGAAACAAAGGCCCCCGGAGCAAGGACTGATTGCTTATATTTTCCAAGATAAAACACATTGCCTGGCACATGATAGGTGTTCAATAAAGGTTTTGATGAAATCATAAGTATGTGAAATAATACAATCATAAATGTATAAAAATTTTTATGAGATCCTAAATTATGAATGGATACGGGGGCCCAAGGTTTTTGATTTAGGAGACAGACCCAACGATACAGAAACTATGAAAACTCTAAGAAAAATATTAGTAAACCTGTTCTGTAAAACTAACTTAACAGTTGTTTTCCCATCTGTGTTAAAAATCATATAAAAAAAAACAATGGGATACTACATGGCAATGAGAAAGAATGAAATCTGGCCATTTGTAGCAACATGAACAGAACTTGAGGGTGTTATGCTGAGCGAAATAAGTCAGGCAGAGAAGGACAGATACCATATGTTTGCACATATAGGAAGATTAGGAGGAACTTAACGGAGGACCATGGGGGAGAATAAGGGGGAAATAGTGGGGGAGAGGGAAAGAGGCAAACCATGAGAGACTCTTGAATGCTGAGAACAAACTGAGCGCTGACAGGGGTGGGGAGAGAGGAAAGGGGGTGATGGGAATGGAGGAGGGCACTTGGGATGAGCACTGGGTGTTATATGGAAACCAACGTGACAAAAACTATTTTTAAAAAATAAATAAAAAATAAAAATCATATAAAATGAATAATAATGAGATTTAAGTTGGGAATCAATCTCTATTAAAATTCATGTAAGACTGGGGTATCTGGGTGGGTCAGTTGATTAAGCGTCTGACATCAGCTCAGGTCATAAATTCATGGTTCATGAGTTCAAGTTCTGCACAGGGCTCTGCACTGACAGTGTGAAACCTGCCTGGGATTTTCTCTCTCTCTTCTCTCTCTCTCCTTCTCTCTCTCTCTCTTTTTTTTTTTTTTTTTTGCCCCTTTCCTGCTCTCACTCTCTTTCTCTCTTAAAATAAATAAATAGACTTTTAAAAATTCATGTAAGATTATATATGTAATTTGATAGTGGTTGCCACTGTGTCAGCCTCTCTAGCTCCTTTAGTTAATATACTTGTGCATCCTTGTAGAGGAAAAAACATAGGCCCAATGTCTCTGATCTCTTCAGTCTAAGATAAGCCAGTGAATCAAATGTGGGTTCTCTTCTCCCCTATTTGGGGCAGTTCATCCATGGTCCCCAAACACAACAGAGAACACACTGTCTGTCCTTTTTATAAAGCATTAGTGAAAAGCTAGAGTAGTAGAAAGCAACTATACTCCACAGAATGGTTCTATGGAAGAAGCTCAGCCCCTCTTGAGGTCCTGAGTTGAACCATCTTCCTGCCTGACTTCCACCTTCCTGGATGGTCATGGGCAGCTCAGTTTTCAAACCTATCAGGGTTAAGGAGAAATGTCTCCAATCTATTTCCAAATCCCTAAATTGATAATGTTATAATAATCATTTCCTCCCAGGAAAAACCTACCTCTACCACACTCTGGGTCTGACAAGGTCTGGCTCCAATGACCACGTAAGCCAGCACTTCATATATGTAGCCAGTCTGCATTACTCATACTTCAAATCAGCATATATAAGAAATGAACAGCATAACCTAGGGACTATAGGAAACTCAGACATTTCGTTTTGGTTTCACCTTAAAAAAATATTTTTTAAATGTTTATTTTTGAAGGAGAAAGACAGAGCATGGGCAAGGTAGTGGCAGAAAGAGAGGGAGACATAGAATCTGAAGCAGGCTCCAGGCTCTGAGCTGTCAGCATACAGCTCAATGCGGGGTTCAAACTCATGAGCTGTGAGATCATGGCCTGAGCAAAAGTTGGATGCTTAACTGACTGATCCACCCACGAACTTTTGGTTTCATCTTTTCAACTCTTGGGTCTGCCTTGTAAATTGTGATTATGGGTGCAGAGTATAAAGACCAAGGTCAAAGTGATCCAAGTATAAGGAATTACTGAAGAGGTTTGTGGGCACAGCAGGCCTTAGCACATCATTTACTCCACTCCACATATACAGTATGCTTAAAGAATGCCTCAGACATAAAAAAAAA
Organism: Hyaena hyaena; assembly: GCF_003009895.1. Lineage (NCBI taxonomy): Eukaryota > Metazoa > Chordata > Mammalia > Carnivora > Hyaenidae > Hyaena > Hyaena hyaena. The sequence goes on along the minus strand of NW_024082052.1, from coordinate 57,365 downwards.
AATTAATGTATTGGAGTAAACTGGACTATTTGCTCCATACCTTCTTACTCACTGAAGCCTGACATGTATCTCCACCTCCATCACGAGTCATCTCTGTGTTCCTTACTATCTATATTATAGGACATATCACATTTTGCTTTGAATCATACTTATTTATGTTTATATCTATTTCACCACTAGATTTAAGCTTTTCAAAGGTTCATATTGTTGTCATTATTCATAGCTTTTATGAATGTGCAAGAAGCTTGCACACTGAATCAGTTCCGTAAGTATAAGTTGTATGGATTTATCTTACTCATATTTTCACCCCTACTCAAATTTATAAATGGAAAATAATAAATGTTAGAAATACTATTTTTTTCAGTCTCAATGGTGAGACTTGACCATTAAAATCTGTGATATTGCTTTGGGTGGGGGGTGGGGAGTGACATTTAAAACTCACTGAGGCAAGATTACCAAAGAATTACACCAAAAGATTCTTTAGGGTAAGTAGGTCTTCATTCTTCCACAAAATTCATCTCTGTGGAAAGAAGTGTGTTGTTATTTTATCCGATCCAGGCATGTATTAGTTGCTTGTAGCTACAAACAAACCATCTTGAAAGTCAGTGGCTTTAAACAGCAACCATATAGTATTTCTCACAATTATGTGGGTTGGGTACCTAGTTTCTCCATGGACAATTCCTGAGATCACTTATGCAGTTGCAGTCTGTGAGGGTCAACTGGACTAGAAGGGTGACAGCAGCCTGACTCACACACCACCATTGATGATGGCTGTTGCCATGGTGCCTCAGTTGTCCTCCACAATTATTCTCATCACCTGTAGATCAGACTAGCTTCATTTCACAGTAATTTTGGTGCTCCATTCTAAGAGGGTGAAAATGGAAGACAGAAGGTCTCCTAAGGCCTAGCCTCAGAAGTCTTAGAATGCTACATTGGCCACATTCTACTATATGAAGGAAGTCATACAACCAGCCCATTTAAAAGCAGTGAAGTAGAATCCATATTTGGTGGAATAACAAAGCCACCTTCTGTGCACACCAAGATTGAAGGAAAATGTGGTTATTACTAATCTACCACACAGAGTATCTATGTGATACACCCAGACCAGAGCCCAGGGGGCCAACAGAACAGCAGAAGCATGTCACTTCAGACAGGAACCACATCAACAACAATTCCAGACCCAGTAAGTTCCATGTCTTCTGGCTTCTTTAGGAGTCCCATTTCTCTAGAGTAGGAAACCCAAAGAGCTTCACTTGGGTTCTACTGTAAATGGTAACAAACCACTTGAAACTTTTATTTTTCTCTGTGGGCACAAATTGCATTTTAGAACAGATTGCAATCATCCCACAATGAGGACTATTGATGACAGTGAAAGGCCCTGCCCAGGAAACTTTGCATGCCTTCATCTGGGAGTCAAAAAACAAATGTTCTACCCTGGAATTAAGAAAGATGATAGTATGAGTAGCTCTAGGTGAATGCAGTTGCTTGTTTCACCTTTTCTTCAGATTATCAGTATTTCTCTATAGTGCACAAAACAATCTTTAATTTGGCCTTTCCAGACCCTTTACATATCACACATCCAGCCCTGACTCAGTTTTTCAACTTATTGCAGCTACCTCCCTTATGAACCTTTATTCAGCTTTATAGACTTTACGACATACTTTCTTCTATGCCATATGTGTGCCTTCTGCTAATTATTGTTTTCTTCACTAATCTTTCTACCAGTAAGAATGCCACCTTCTCGAGCAGGGTAGAATGGATTGTGTGATTTTCCAGTATACACTGTCAGTGTTAATCTCTCTCCTCTGTGTCCCCACATCAAGGCCAATCTTGTCTGTGATCCCTTCCCACCCAGTAAAGCACCTTGAGCACAGGCTCTGGAAAAGACAAAGCTGGACTATTGTCAGCAGCAGGTAAGTGAGCTGAGAGACAAGATTGGACTGTGAGAACTTCAGCTTCCACATGTGCAAAATGAGTTAACACTGACTTCCTTCATCATGAGGCTATTAGGATTTAGTGAGGTAGCATATATGAAGCCAAGAGCCTGTCAATAAACAAACATTCAGGCAACAGCAGTTGCTAGCAGCCACAGCAGCAGTAATAGTACTAGCAGTAGTATTGAAATGTAGTTCTGTCCTAAATAATCTACTAACTTTGAGGTCAGACATTCTTATTTTGTCAGTTGATCTCCCTCTCCTCACAAGGAGTTAGAATACATGTCCTTTCATGTAAAAATTAGAAGTAAAAATTAGAGCAGAAATAAACAACATAGAGACCAAAGAAACAATTGAACAGATCAATGAAACCAAGAGTTGGTTTTTTGAAAAAGTAAACAAAATTGACAAACCTCTAGCCAGGCTTATCAAAAAGAAAAGAGAGAGCACCCAAATAGACAAAATTATGAATGAAAATGGACTTATTACAACCAACCCCTCAGAAATACAAGCAATTATCAGGGAATACTATGAAAAATTATATGCCAACAAATTGGACAACTTAGAAGAAATGGACAAATTCCTAAACACACACTCACTACCAAAATTCACACGGGAAGAAATAGAAAACCTGAACAGACCCATAACGAGTGAAGAAATCGAATCAGTGATCAAAAATCTCCCAACAAATAAGAGCCCTGGACCTGATGGTTTCCCTGGGGAATTCTACCAGACATTTAAAACAGAATTAATCCCAATTCTTCTCAAGCTATTCCAAAAAATAGAAGTCGAAGGAAAACTCCCGGACTCATTTTATGAAGCCAGCATCACTCTGATTCCCAAGCCAGACAGAGATCCAACAAAAAAAGAGAACTATAGGCCAATATCCTTGATGAATACGGATGCAAAAATTCTCAACAAGATCCTTGCAAATCGAATCCAGCAGCATATCAAAAGAATCATCCACCAAGATCAAGTGGGATTCATTCCTGGGTTACAGGGCTGGTTCAACATTCGCAAATCAATCAATGTGATCCATCATATCAATAAAAGAAAAGATAAAAACCATATGATCCTGTCAATAGATGCAGAAAAAGCATTTGACAAAATACAGCATCCCTTCTTAATAAAGACTCTCGAGAAAGTTGGGATAGAAGGAACCTACTTAAACATCATCAAAGCCATCTATGAGAAGCCTTCAGCTAACATCATCCTCAACGGGGAAAAACTGAGAGCTTTCCCCCTGAGATCAGGAACACGACAGGGATGTCCACTCTCACCACTGTTGTTTAACATAGTGCTGGAAGTCCTAGCATCAGCCATCAGACAACAAAAGGAAATCAAAGGCATCAGAATTGGCAAAGAGGAAGTCAAACTTTCACTCTTCGCAGATGACATGATACTCTACATAGAAAACCCGACAGACTCCACCAGAAGCCTACTAGAACTGATCCAAGAATTCAGCCAAGTTGCAGGGTACAAAATCAACGTACAGAAATCGGTTGCATTTTTATACACCAATAATGAAGCAACAGAAAGAGAAATCAAGAAACTGATCCCATTCACAATTGCACAAAAAACCATAAAATACCTCGGAATAAACCTAACCAAGGATACAAGAGATCTGTATGATGAAAACTATAGAAAACTTATGAAGGAAATTGAAGAAGACACAAAGAAATGGAAAAACATTCCATGCTCATGGATAGGAAGAATAAATATAGTTAAGATGTCATTACTACCTAAAGCACTCTACACATTCAATGCAATTCCAATCAAAATTGCACCAGCATACTTCTCAAAACTAGAACAAACTATCCAAAAATTTGTATGGAACCACAAAAGACCCCGAATAGCCAAAGTAATACTGAAAAATAAAACCAAAACGGGAGGTATCACCATCCCAGACTTCAGCCTCTACTACAAAGCTGTCATCCTCAAGACAGTATGGTATTGGCACAAAAACAGACACATAGACCAATGGAACAGAATTGAGAACTCAGAAGTGGACCCAAAAGTATACAGCCAACTGATCTTTGACAAAGCAGGAAAGAATATCCAATGGAAAAAAGACAGCCTTTTTAACAGATGGTGTTGGGAGAACTGGACAGCAACATGCAGAAGAATGAAACTAGATCATTTTCTCACACCATGCACAAAAATCAACTCAAAATGGATAAAGGACCTGAACGTGAGACAGGAAACTATCAACACCCTAGAGGAGAAAGCAGGAAACAACCTCCTTGACCTCCACCGCAGCAACTTCTTACTTGACACATCCCCAAAAGCAAGGGAATCAAGAGCAAAAATAAACTGTTGGGACCTCATCAAGATTAAAAGCTTCTGCACAGCCAAGGAAACAACCCAGAAAATTAATAGGCAACCAACGGAATGGGAAAAGATAGTTGCAAATGACATATCAGATAAAGGGTTAATATCCAGAATCTATAAGGAACTCACCAAACTACACGCCCGAAAAACAAACAACCCAGTGAAGAAATGGGCAGAAGACATGAACAGACACTTCTCCAAAGAGGACATCCAGATGGCCAACAGACACATGAAACGATGCTCAGCATCCCTCCTCATCAGGGAAATACAAATCAAAACCACACTGAGATACCACCTCACGCCAGTCAGAGTGGCTAAAATGAGCAAATCAGAGAACTCTAGATGCTGGCGAGGATGTGGAGAAACGGGCACCCTCCTACACTGTTGGTGGGAATGTAAACTGGTACAGCCCCTCTGGAAAACAGTGTGGAGGTTCCTCAGGAAACTAACAATAGAACTCCCCTATGACCCAGCAATAGCACTGCTAGGAATTTACCCAAGGGATACAGAAATGCTGAGGCATAGGAGCACATGTACCCCAATGTTCATAGCAGCACTCTCCACAATAGCTAAAACATGGAAAGAGCCTAAGTGTCCATCAACAGATGAATGGATCAAGAAGATGTGGTTTATCTATACCATGGAATACTACATGGCAATGAGAAACAATGAAATCTGGCCATGTGTAGCAACATGGATGGACCTTGAGGGTGTTATGCTGAGCGAAATAAGTCAGGCAGAGAAGGACAAATATCATATGTTTGCACGTATAGGAGGATTAGGAGGAACTTGACGGAGGAACAAGGGGGAGAAGAAGGGGGGAAATGGTGGGGGAAAGGGAGAGAGGCAAACCATGAGAGACTCTTGAATGCTGACAAAAACTGAGGACTGATGGATGTGGGGGGGAGGGGGGATGGGCATGGAGGAGGGCACTTGTGGGGATGAGCACTGGGTGTTATGTGGAAACTAATTTGACAATAAACTATTTGGAAAAAAAAAAAAAAAGAATACATGTCCTTTCATTCTCTCCCAAAGCATGTCTATTCAACTCATGGCACATTCAACTCAGCTATGGTAGGAAAATTGTGCAAATTAGATTGATTGCACACTGAACATTCATGCACTCCTTTTGTTTGGGTCTCTGGACATTGCATCTGAGTTGCATTTTATCAAACTCTTGGGTCATGCTTCCATTATTGGGACTATATTTGGGTTGTGCTTCTCTGAAGTGAACTGCTCATTTCCTAGAACTTTTCTTCCTTTTCCCCTTAACCTGTTTTCTACTCTTTTTCTTTTAGTTTCTATTTTTCAAAAACACTGACTAGGCTCCACCATATACAAAACATTGCAAATAAAAAACACAATCCTTCTTCTAAGGAGTTCTCAGTCTCCAGGGTGAGATCAATAAGTAAATCAGTAACTCTATTACAAGAAGCTAAATGATGGAGAGAGAAATCCATGGGAACCCAGAAAAGGGATATCCACTGAGCTTAGTGAAGAATGGAATCAAATACATCCCTGAGTACTTGTACTCTTAGAGTACAGCAGTATTTTTTCTTTTTTGGTGAAAATAAGAATGAAGTACTGATGAAGTCAATCCTTGTGTCTTTCTTTTTGTTATTATTTTTAAAGCAGCTTTATATAACTTACAAAACATAAAATTCACCCTTCTAATGTAAACAATTCAATAGATTTTATTATAATCATAGAAAATTATAACCACAATATAAATTTGCAATATTTCATCACCCCTAAAATAATATCATACACATGAGAAATTATGCCATTCTGCCTCACCACCCAGCCCTTGGCAACCAATAAAATACATTGTCTCTATCAAGGTACCTATTCTAGACACTTCATATGAATGGAATCATACAATGTGTGATCTTTTATGAATGGCTTCTTTCTCTTCGTATAATGTTCATAAGTTTTATCTGTTAGCATGTGTCAAAACGTCATTCCTTTTCATTGTTGTATTATTTTTCTATTGATATTGTAATACATTACCACAAATTTGATGAGTTAAAACTATCTAAATTTATTATCTTATGGTTCCATAAGTTAGAAGTCCAACACAGGTCTATTGAATTAAAATCAAGGTGTCAACAGAGCTATCTTCCCTTCTGGAAGCTTTATGGGACTTTCCATTTCCTTACCTTCTCCAGCTTCGAGATGCCACCTTCACTGGAAGCCACCTCCATCCATCATCAAACTACCAACAATGCATGACTCTGATCATGCTTCCATAGTCACATCTCTCTCTGACTCTTTTCTTCTGCCTCCTTCTTCCACTTATAAAAAAGAATTTTTTTAACATTTATTTATTTTTGAGAGACAGAGAGTGAGCAGGGGAAGGCAGAGAGAGAGAGGGAGACACAGAATCAGAAGCAGGCTCCAGGATCCGCGCTGTCAGCCCAGAGCCTGACACGGGGCTCAAACCCACTAACCGCAAGATCGTGACCTGAGCAGAAGTTGGCCACTTAACTGACTGAGCCACCAAAGTGTCCCTCCTTCTTCCACTTTTAAGTACCCTTGAGGGGTACCCAAATCATACTGAATTAATCTTGCCATCAAGATGCAAAATCCTTTCGCTATGTAAGATAGATATTTGATTTACAGGTTCTTGGAATTAGATCATGAATGTCTTTGGGGCAGGGACATTATTCTGCCTACCACAATTATCAATTAATATACCATATATTACATATCAGTTCATCATTTGAAGGACATTTGTATTGTCCCACCTTTTTAAATATTACAATAAATGCTACCATTAACATTCTTATACAAATCTTTGTATGGATATCAGTACACTTCTCTTTGGCTAGGTACCTAGGAATAGAAATTCTGGGTCATATGGCAACTCTGAGTTTAACATTTGGAGTAACTTCTAAACTGTCTTATAGGCTCAAATATGGCAGAGATGTTTAAAATAGTTACCAGATAATGAATTTAAATAGTTTAAAAACATAAAGAACTTAAAATAATCAAGATTAATATGTTGAGAACTGGAATAGATAAGTACAAGAACAGATTGGTAATGTAAGCAGGGATGGAAACCCTAAAAAAGAATTAAAAGAAAGGCTAAAATAAAAAACGTACTAACAATGAAAAAATGCCTTTGATGGTCTCATCAGTAGATTGGGTAGGAACAAGGCCAAAGAGAATCAGTTAATTTGAGATATGCCAATAGAAATTTCCCAAAATGAAATACTAAGACAAAAAATTTTTGAAGAGATTGAAAAGGGGAACATAATATCTAAGGACTGTGAGATAGTGTCAAAAAATATAAATATGTATTATTGGAATACCTGAAAGATAAAGCAATAGAAGAAATATTTGTAGTAGCTAAGAACTATCACCAATAGTGGCAAACACAAAACCATAGAACCAAGAATCACACAGATTAGAGTGGGACAATTACCTAAACAAACACAAAACTTAGACATGGCATCATATTCTAAATGTAGTGAAGAAAAAGAGACAGAAAGAAACAAACAAATCTTTAAAAAGCCAGACAGGAGAAACATTACCTTACCTATAGAAAAATGAGGATAAGAATTGGCTTATATTGGTCTAGCTGCAATGAATTTCCTTGTTTTTTATTTGTTCAATAATAGTGTTATTTCTCCATATATTTTTAAATATCCTTATTAAGATATCATTTACATTATAAAGTTAACCCATTGAAAGTGTTCAGTAGTTTTTAATACATTTATTATAACCAGCTCCATAGTTTAACTTTTAAACACTTTTATTCTCTCTGAAAGAAAGATTCTACTGCCTAGTGGTCACTCAGATCCTCCCTCCCTTTGGAGTTTTCTGTCTCTGGATTTTCCTCCTACAGTCATTTCACATAAAGGGATCATAAAATAGGCAGTGTAGTGAAAGGCTTCTTTCAATTAGCACAAAGTCTTTGGGTTCATTCAGCTTGCAGCATCTATCATTTATCCTTTTAAATTGCCAAATAATATTTCAATATAGATATACCACATTGTGTTTATCTGTTCATCATTGGGGAACGTTTGTTTTGTTTTCACTTTTTAGCTATTATGAGTAATGCTAATGTTAGTGTTTAGTTTTTAGTGTTGATGTATTTTAATTTCTCTTGGGTATACATTTAGGACAGGAATGTGTAGTTTACTTGGTAATTTTTATTTAGGATTTTGAATTCCCGAAAAAGTGTCTTCCAATTGACAAGAGCATGTTACATTTCCATCACCAATGTATAAAGATTTGATTTCTCCATATCCTCTCTAGTACTAGCTTTATCTTTATTCTAGCTATCCTACTGGATGTGACATGATATGTCACTGTGGCTTGGATTAGCACTTCCTCAATTAGTATTTATATTGAGCAACTTTTTACACTTATTAGACATTTATGTATATTTTTGGGCAAATGTCTATTGAAATAATTTGCCTATTTTTTTTTACTTGGGTTTGTATCTTTACTGAATTGTAAGCATTGTCTGTATATTCCGAATATAAATCCCTCTATAGATGTGATTGGCACATATTTCTCCCAGTCTGTGGGCTTTCTTTTATTTTTTTTTAATAATTTATTGTGAGGTTGGTTTCCATATAACACTCAGTGTTCATCCCAAAAAGTGCCCTCCTCCAAGCCCATTACCCCCATCCCCTCCTCCCACCCCATCTGCCCTCATTTGTTCTCTGCATTCATGAGTCTCTCATGGTTTGCCTTCCTCCCTCTCTCCCACCATTTCCCCCCTTCTTCTCTCCCATGGTCCTTCATTAAGTTCCTCCTAATCCTTCTATAAGTGCAAACATATGGTATTTGTCCTTCTCTGCCCGACTTATTTCGCTTAGCATAACACCCTCAAGGTTCATTCACGTTGCTACATACAGCCAGATTTCATTCTTTCTCATTGCCATGTAGTATTCCATCGTATAGATAAACCACATCTTCTTGATCCATTCGTCCATTGATGGACAATTAGGCTCTTTCCGTGTTTTGGTTATTGTTGAGAGTGCTGCTGTGAACATTGGGGTACATGTGCCCCTATGCATCAGCACTCCTGTATCCCTTGGGTAAATTTCTAACAGTGTTATTGCTGGGTCATAGGGGAGTTTTATTGTTAATTTTTTGAGGAACCTCCATACTGTTTTCCAGAGGGGCTGCACCAGTTTACATTCCCACCAACAGTGTAGGAGGGTGCCCTTTTCTCCACATCCTCGCCAGCATCTAGAGTTCTCTGATTTGCTCATTTTAGCCACTCTGACTGGCGTGAGGTGGTATCTCAGTGTGGCTTTGATTTGTATTTCGCTGATGAGGAGGGACGCTGAGCATCCTTTCATGTGCCTGTTGGCCATCTGGATGTCCTCTTTGGAGAAGTGTCTGTTCATGTCTTCTCCCCATTTCTTCACTGGATTGTTTGTGAGTTCCTTATAGATTTTGGCTACTAGCCCTTTATCTGATATGTCATTTGCAACTATCTTTTCCCATTCTGTCGGTTGCCTATTAGTTTTATGGATTATTTCCTTTGCCGTGCAGAAGCTTTTAATCTTGATGAGGTCCCAATAGTTCAGTTTTGCTCTTGATTCCCTTGCCTTTGGGAATGTGTCAAGTAAGAAATTGCTGCGGTTGAGGTTCAGGGAGGTTGTTTCTTTCTTTCTCCTCTAGGGTTTTGATGATTTCCTGTCTCACATTCAGGTCCTTTATCCATTTTGAGTTTATTTTTGTGTATGGTGTGAGAAAATGATCTAGTTTCATTCTTCTGCATGTTGCTGTCCAGTTCTCCCAGCACCATCTGTTAAAGAGGCTGTCTTTTTTCCATTGGATATTCTTTCCTGCTTTGTCAAAGATTAGTTGGCTGTATACTTTTGGGCCCAATTCTGAGTTCTCAATTCTATTCCATTGGTCAATGTGTCTGTTTTTGTGCCAATACCATACTGTCTTGATGATGACAGCTTTGTAGTAGAGACTAAAGTCTGGGATGGTTATGCCTTCCGTTTTGGGTTTCTTCTTCAATATTACTTTGGCTATTCAGGGTCTTTTGTGGTTCCATAAAAATTTTAGGATAGTTTGTTCTGGTTTTGAGAAGAATGCTGGTGTAATTTTGATTGGGATTACATTGAATGCGTAGATTGCTTTGGGTAGTAATGACATCTTAACTATATTTATTCTTCCTATCCATGAGCATGGAATGTTTTTCCATTTCTTTGTGTCTTATTCAATTTCTTTCATAAGTTTTCTATAGTTTTTATCATACAGATCTCTTATATCTTTGGTTAGGTTTATTCTTAGGTATTTTATGGTTTTTTGTGCAATTGTGAATGGGATCAGCTTCTTGATTTCTCTTTCTGTTGCTTCATTGTTGGTGCATAAAAATGCAACCAATTTCTGTACATTGATTTTGTATCCTGTAACTTTGCTGAATTCATGGATCAGCTCTAGTAGGCTTTTGGTGGAGCCTTTCGGGCTTTGCATGTAGAGTACAATGTCGTCTGCAAAGAGTGAAAGTTTGACTTCTTTGCCAATTCTGATGCCTTTTATTTCCTTTTGTTGCTGATGGGTGATGCTAGGACTTCCAGCACTATGTTAAACAACAGTGGTTAGAGTGGCACATCCCTGTCGTGTTCCTCATATCAGGGGGAAAGCTCTCAGTTCTTCTGCATTGAGAATGATGTTAGCTGAGGGCTTCTCATAGATGGCTTTTATGATATTTAAGTAAGTTCCTTCTATCCCTACTTTCTCTAGAGTCTTTAAGAAGGGATGCTGTATTTTGTCAAATGCTTTCTTTGCAACTGTCAAAAGGATCATATGGTTTTTATCTTTTCTTTTGTTGATGTGATATATCACATTGATTGATTTGTGAATATTGAACCACCCCTGTAATCCAGGAATGAATCCCATTTGATCTTGGTGGATAATTCTTTTTATGTGCTGTGTGTGGGCTTTCTTTTATCCTTCTTGATGATATTTTTTAAAGCACAACAGTTTTTAACTTTGAAATCCTCTTTATCTATATTCTCCATTCTCCATATTTTGAGGTTTGTATCTAAAAAATCATTGGGTAAGCCAAGATAATGAACATTTATTCCTGTATGTTTTTCTAAAGCTTTTAAAGTTTCAGTCTTACTCTTTAGGTCCATGGTCCGCCTTGTGGTAATTTTTGTATATGGCATGAGGTAGGGGACCAATCTCATTCTTTTGGATGAGGCTATCCAATTGTCTCAGAAACATTTGTTAAAAAGATGATTCTTTTTCATTGGATTTTCTTGGACCCTTTGTTGAATCAACTGATCATAAATATGAGTGCTTATTTCTATATTCTCTATTATATTTTATTCATCATATGTCTATCTTTATGCCAGCACCACACTGTCTTTATTAATGAACGTGTGTATTAAATTTTGAAATTGGGAAGTATGAGTTCACCTACTTTAGCCTGATTTATAAAGATGTTTTTTGCCTATTCTGCGTCCTTTTCATTTCCATATGAATTCTGGGATTAGCTTGTGTGTTTATTGGGATTTTCTCTATACAAGATCATGAAACCTGTGTAAAATTATGGCTTTACTTCTTCCTTTTCATTATGGATGCCATTTTTTCTTTTGCTTGCCTAATTGTCTTTATTAGAACCTCCATTACAATGTTGAATGTAAGTAAGAAGAATGGATATCTATGTCTTATTTCCAATATTAGAGGAAAGCCGCTCAGTCTTTTACTATTTAGTATGATGTTAGCTATAAGGTTTTCGATAATTCGCTTTACAGATTTGAAGAGGCTACTTTCATATCCTAATTTTTTAAGTCATCTTATCATGAAAAAGAATTGCATTTTGTTGAATCTTTTGTTAGTATCTATTTAAATAATCATATGTTTTGCTTTTTATTATTGTTCTTTATTTAATCAATACATTAATTAACACATTAATACATTGACTTTGGATCTTAAACCATGTTTACCTTTTGGGAAATATCTTGCTGACCATGGTGTATAACCTTTTTTAAATACTGCTGCGTTGTGTTTACTAGTATTTTGATTTTTTAAAGTTTATTTATTTATTTTGAGAAAAAAGAGAGAGATAACGTGCACCTATGCAAGGGAGGGAGTGGCAGGGAAAGAATCCCAAGCAGGCTCCAAACTGTCAGTGCACAGCCCACAGCCTGAAGCAGAACTTGATCTCACAAACCACGAGATGATGATCTGAGCTTAAATCAGTCACTTAACTGCCTGAACAACCCAGGTCCCCCTATGTTTACTCGTATTTTGACAAAAAAAATTTGCATCTGTACACAAGATACTGATCTGTTTTTGTTTGTTTGTTTGTTTGTTTGTTTTTCTTGCAGTGTTTTGTGTGATTTTGGTATCAGGGTAATACTGACCTCATAAGGTGAGTAGAAAGGTGTTTACACTATTTTATTTTATGGAGGAATTAGTAAAGGTTTGGTGTTCACTCTTCTTTAAATGTCTATTAGAAATCACCAGTGAATTCAGTCATTTGGCCTTTACTTTTTAGAACTTTTAAAATTATTAACTCTTCCTCTTTACTTGTTAGACAATTCCAATTTTATATATCTTTTTTTAAGTACACTTGAGTTTTTATTTATTTTTAGTTTATTTTAACATGCATTTATTTTTGAGAGACAGAGCATGAGGAGGGGAGGGGTAGAAAGAGAGGGAGACACAGAATCAGAAGCAGGATCCAGGGTCTGAGCTGTCAGCACAGAGCCCGATGTGATGTTCAAACCATGAACTGCAAGATCATGACCTGAGCAGAAGTCAGATGCCCAAATGACAGAGTCACCCAGTCACCCCTTTATATTTCTTGATTTAGTTTCAGTAATTTGTGTCTTTCTAAGAATTTCTTCATTTTAAGTTATCTAATTTTTTTGTGTGTCATCTTATTCCTTTAGATTCATAAGATAGTCAGTGTATCCCCTCTAAAGTCCTTATTTTAGTCATTTGTGTTTTTTCATTTCCTATTGTCAGTTTAGCCAAAGATTTGATGGTTTTATTGATCTTACCAAAGAACCAACTTCTTCTTGGTTTATGTTTTCTATTGTATTTTTATTCTCTATATCAGGAAAGTTTATTTCCCCTTCAGGGAGAAATCTTTAATGTTATTTCTCACAGCGTGTATCCTTAGCTATTTATACAGTTTTCCTGCCCATCAGAGGTGACTATAATTTTATCTGTGTTCTTTTGACTATTTTTTACCTTTGCCTCCTCATTGAGCATCTATTGTCTGCATCTATTGTTATCACATCCAGCTGTTAGCTTTCACTAATTTCTAGGTAATTACTGTATTGCTTTTGACATTGTCCTGGAGCACAAATTACTCCACAACCTGATCTTGTTGTATCTGAGCCCCTTAGCAGGAGTGGAGAATAGTCAGTCTTTGAAATTTGCTCCCATCCCCCTCTAAGGAAGATCTCTGCACTTTGGTGCAAAACCTGGGATGGGAGGGTAGGGGCTTTGCTCTTTGCTGGCTATCTGAAAGATTTTCTGTATATAGTGAGAGTTGTGTATGGTGGGAGGTGAAGTGAAGATGGAGAGGAGAACAGATGCTACAACCTAACTTCTGCCAATTCATACCACTTCACCTGGTATGAATCTTCTGTTACCTGAGCAGACAAGATGGCATAGACCAATGTTCACTGGCTGCTGAACCAACCTGGAACAGATCTGCTTTAGAAAGCTGGAGGAGATAGAAGCTTCTACTCAATTTCCAAACCCACTGAACCAGCTCTCCTGTAACACAGAGCTTTGAGGGGAAAGGGAACTCTGTTCTTCACCAGTTGCCCTTCCCAGATCCTCCCTTCATAGAAGGAGTTGAGATTGGAAACTGGTGCCACCCAGATGCTGGTACTTACTTGACATAGGCTGTTCTTAGCATGGAGTTGTGAAAAATGTTATTTGCTAATACCACCATCCAAACCACCTAGGTAGCATTTCTTCCACAGGGACCTGGGTGGGTAGAGCTGCTATCCAGCTGCTGAGGACACTGAAACAGTTGTCCCACAAGACAGAGCTGAGGTAAGTGAGTGCAGTCACTTGTTCATATGTCATAGCCTCTCACTTCTTGCTGAGTGTCCATAGATTTTAACTGAGCAAATGGTTCCCAGTTTGTTTTTGGCCCTTTGACCAATTCGCTAAGACTTTGAAAGACAGTCTTTGAAAGACTACACCAACTTATATGTCTTTCCAGGGAAAGTTTTCCCTATTCCCCTCCTACCACTATTGTGGACTATATTTTGTTTTCATCAGGATTTTCTAAGATGCCTTTTAGTAAAGTAAGATTTATAAAAGCCAGCAGCATTTGCAAAAACATTTTTAATGTTACTGTATAAAGCCTTTATCTCATCCATCAGGGTCACTGCTTCTGGCATCTATTTGCCTAAATTGTTAAGGTTTCTTCAACCCAACACGCACATGCACTCTCAATATTTGTAAATTATTGTGCTATATTCCCTGTGTAATTTGAGTCTTTTCTAGTTCCAGCTGTGGTCCCTCTCTACTTAGCATATAATTATTAGCAGAGCCAATCATGCCCTGCCAGAATTCCTTTTATACAGGCTGATATTATGTGAATAAAACCAACTTTTTATTTATTTTTTCACAGTGCAGCACTGAAACCTCAGAATTTTTTTACTAGCTATATTTATGTTTCCCCCTCCCCCCACAGACAACATCTACTTTTAAGATAACAAATCTATATATTTTATCTTAACTCTGTTATTACTTTTGATGGGGTTTAGCACAATCCTCAAAAGATATTTTTCACTGACCAAAAAAATTCTAAGTTGTTTGAATACAAAAATGTATTTCTTCAGTAGTTACATTTCTCAGTGTATTAGCTTGCTAGGACTGCTACTGAAAAAACATCACAGACTGACTTAAAATACAGAAATATATTGTCTTACAAAGGGTTCTGTAATCTAGAAGTCCTTGATAAAGATGTCAGCAGCGATAGTTCCTTCTGAGGGCTATGAGAGAAAATATGCTTCTTACCTCTCTTATCACTTCTGGTTGTTTGCTAGAAATCTTTAGCATCATGTGGCTTATAGAAGCATCACTCCAGTCTTCCACTTCATTTAAGATGGTGTTCTCCCTATTTGCTGTCTGCATCTAAATTTTCCCATTCTATATGGACACCAGTCATATTGTATTAGGGGCCCATCATATGACCCCATCTTAACCAATTGTATCTACAACAATCCTTTTTTTCTAAATAAGATTATATTCTTTTTAAAAGTTTACTTATTTATTTTTGAGAGAAAGAGAGAGGATGAAAGAGTAGCAGAGAGAGGGAGACAGAGAATCTCGATCTGGCTGTGAGCCGTCATCACAGAGCCCAACATGGGGCTTGAACCCATGAGCCATGACATCATGAACTGAGCTAAAGCCAAGAGCTGGTTGCTTAACTGACTGAGCCACTCAGACACCCCAAATAAGATAATATTCTGAGATAATAGGGCTTAAGACTTCAACATATGAATTTTGGGGAGACAAAACTCAACCCATAACACACAGCATTTATACATTTTTAAACTTAGTTTATATACTTTTCCAGGCCACTAACTTATTTAATATCAATAAAGAAACTAAACATAAGGAAACAGAGGAACAATGAAAATAGTGCTAATCGTACTGAATTCCCCTATATGAAAACCCCCTTTGAATATATTAAAGAAAATTAAATAGATCATACCAAGTTTAGCTGTGTCTTATAGATATATGTCTTGTGTATCCCTGAGATCTATGCATTCATGTGAGAATTGAAAAGGAGCCACATTTTATTAGAGGTATCATTCACTTCATATCACAGCAAACATTGCCCACATTTAGGGAGAACTTTCACAATTTACAGGAATGGTGACCTAATTAATGAACCATAAAATTGCCATATCCTTACTTCTCATTGTTTAAGGTGCCCAGGAAACCCACTTGAATTATCAAGTGAGCTTACATTGTTATATTCATCATATAAGTGCTAAATTTCTTTTTTTTCCATTCCTCTTTGTCTTCTGTAAATATAAATACATCCTCTAGTTTTTAGAGATGGAAAAAACACACTTCCCTTCATTTCCTACTAACTCAGATATAAAACCTGACGAGAATACAAGGACAAATATTTGACAACTCTAGAAAGTAAACACAACCAGGCAGATAAGGGAAGAATATAATAATCTGAAGTACCATGAAAAGCAGTAAACTTAACAATTTTTGGCTCTGGCATCTTTAGCCTGAGCTCAACACAGGCCAAAACGTGGGAATAAATACATTGGTATAAACACAGTGAGATACAGAAGAAATCTTCTAAGTTGCTATAGGGGAAAAAAAGGGACCCCTAATACCTGGAGATAATGAGAGCAATCAATAGGGGGGATTCTCTCTCTTTGTATTTATTCTCTCATAGCCCAGTGCCTAAGTTGTCCCATAGCAGGTGGTCAGTATACAAGTGGCAGTGTCAAGAATGGAGAAGTATAATAGCTTCCAGGAGCCAAAACTGTGGTGGAACAGGACTTTTCCCTGGGTAGAAATGTGGTGCCAGTAGGGAGGGATCATAAAGCTTTTTTTTTTTATGTCTTCCTGTCACTTTGCCTTGAATGTGTCATAACCAAAGAAGTGGGTAGTTTTTGGCCAAATGACCACAACAGAGGGTTTAGTGAAACAGAAAGTACTGAGGAGATAGTGGAGATGGAAAACCTCAGAAAAATTGTCCCATAAAATTTGTTTTGAATTCTTAGGCATGCCTGAGACTAATATGATGGTAATTAGTATACCAAGGAATTTGAGAGCCTCTATCCAGGTCCAAGATTGGCCTCTAGATATTGTACATGCAGAGCAGATATAAAAAGCACAACAAAAGCTTTGAAAATTGAACTGACATTGGAAAATCTCACTACTGGCAAAATAAAAAATAAAAATAAGATACAGAATTTCATTGTCAAAATCTCTAAAAGTCAGTTAACATATGAAGAGCCATGAAAGTCTAAACTCAGATGTGTGGGATCTCCTGATTGTTTGAGGGCCAGCAGGATGGGCTATGAAAAAATTCACCCAAGTCAGAAAAAAAGAGATAGAAGTTTATTGAATACACCACTAGGGAGCAGTGGGTAGTACAGCAAGAGAGAGATTGTCTGCCATGAGGCAGTGATGGGAGGTTTAATTAAGGGGGAGGTGAAGAGGTATGGGAACATATGGAATTTTCCTTTTTTGGTACCTGAGTCCTGGTCAGGTAGGGTTTATGGATAATTTGAGGTGTGTTGCCTAATGGGCCTGTTTGTAGGTGGTTGCTGTGGGCCCTTCTACCTTACTCAGGTTTTCATTATTCAAGTTGATTGTGTGTTGCCTTTTTTTTTTTTTAATATTTTTATTTATTTCTAGGAGAGAGAGAGACAGCGTGAGCAGGGGAGGGTCAGAGAGAGGGGGAGACTCTGAAATAGGCTTCAGGCTCTGAGCTGGCAGTCAGCACAGAGCCCGACGCGGGGCTCAAACCCACGAACCTTGAGATCATGACCCAAGCGAAAGTCGGACGCTTAACCGACTAAGCCACCCAGGCGCCCCTGATTGTGTGTTGCCTAAAAGCAGTCTCTACAAGATGAGAAAAAATGCAATTAAAATATGTTAATAATGTGATGACATGGAAAACGGAAACAATAGAAATTATGTTATTCCAACAGTAGACAGAAAAAGAACAGATTGGGGGGAAAATTAAGAGTCTCAGAGACCTGTGAAATAATAAAAGATTCAATGTTCATGTCTTTAGGGTCCCAAAGAGGATGAGGAAGAGTACAAGCCAAAAACATTTTTGAGGAAATAATGATGAAAACTTCTCAAGATTGAAGAAAGCAAGAAAATACAGATTCAAGAGGCAAAGTGAATTCTAATGAGAATAAGCCTGGTAAATCTACAACTGGATACATCATATTTAAACTGCTGAAAAAACATTAGACAAAAAAAAGATGTGTAAGTAGCCATAGGAAAAAATAATGTGCTATCTATAGAAGAACAGCAAATAACAATGGAATTCTCATCAGAAATTATAGAGGCCAGGGGTGCCTGGGTGGCTCAGTCGGTTAAGCATCTGACTTCGGCTCAGGTCATGATCTCACAGTTCATGAGTTCAAGCCCCACGTCGGGCTCTGTGCTGACAGCCAGCTCAGAGTTTGAAGCCTGCTTCAGATTCTGTGTCTCCCTCTCTCTCTGACCCTCCCTTGTTCATGCTGTCTCTCTTTCTCTCTCAGAAATAAATAAAAAACATTAAAAAATAAAGAAATTATAGAGGCCAAAAGGAAGTAGCATAATATTCTTAAAGTGCAGAAAGAAATGAATTAACGCAGAATCTTATATTCAGTGAAAATATCTTGCAAGAAAGAAACATTCTCAGATGAAGGGAAACTAAAAGCAGTCATAGTCAGAACACCTGCTCTAAAAAAGGGGCTAAAGAAAATTCTTCAAATAAAAGAAAAATAGTACTAAACAAAAAATTGGAACATTCTAAAGAGGAGAGCTTAAATGCTTGGACATTATATACAGTAAAAACATTCATTGAATCTGAAAGTTAGAGAAAAGGATGACTATTTGAGCTTTTGAGACTCAAGGATCCACACTGTAATTAGTGCCCTGTGTTTTCTTTTTCCTGATATATAACAGAAAGTGTATTAGAGAAACAGGCAAACTAGAAAAACAATGGGCAAGATAACAACAAGAAAAGCTTCAAGAAAGGTCTGCTTTCTCTAGCCAAAGGACCAGGAAAGGAGGAGGTTAAAAAGACAGAAAACTTTCAGAAAATAACTACCCATGGAAAAAAATTGCAGCTCTATCTCCCTTCATAAACTCAAAGGCTTAAGGGGGGCCTGTGTGGCTCAGTCGGTTAGGTGTTCCACTTTGGCTCAGGTCATGATCTCACAGTTCATGAGTTCAAGCCTTGCGTAGGGTTTTATGCTGACAGCTTGGAGCCTGGAGCCTGCTTTGGATTCTGTGTCTCCCCCTCTCTCTGCCCCTCCCCTGTTTGTTCTCTCTCTCTGTTTCTCTGTCTCTGTCTTTGTCTCTCTCTCTCACACACACACACATAAATAAACACTAAAAAATTTTTTAAAAAATTTAAAATTCACTTCATTCAGATGTAATGAAGTGACTGTCATCTCCTGCCAAGATTGTGTTAGAAAACCCTGAGTAGGAAACCTAGACTTCCATTCTCACCTGGTGGCTCCGAGGAGCTCCACTTTCCCTCACTCCTTCACTGCTTGAGTCTAAGGAAACCCAGTGGAAAGCTGTGACTTCCACCACTAGAAAGGAGCTTCCATCTGTCCCACCATCACTGTGATGAGGGACCATAAGGCAAGCTGAAGGCAAAGCACAAGCCAGCAAACTGCCCCACCCCCAGGTGGGATGTGTGTGATATTCTTCAGGCACTCCTAGTTGCCCAAGAACAAAGGAAAGAAAAGAAAACAAATGGCTAGCAGATAGAGATCACAGTCCTGCAGGAATTGAATCTCCATTGGTTTACAAATATCTTAGTAAATTACAAGAAAAATGCAACCTTATCAAGAACCTAATCTCCAGAAACCCATAGAATCAGTTTCCTGGAGCCCCTAGTATCACCCTCCCCTCCATAGTGATATGGGGAACAAAGCCAGGAAGGAAATAGCAGGTAAAATTAAATTTCCTTATAACCCGCAGCCCACTGACAAATACTTGAGGCAAATGCAGAGTATAATATTTCTCCACAAAAGTCCCTACCATCTTAATTTTAATGCCTTACCAGAGGAAAACCAACCTTAGCTTTACAATAGCAAGGTCTCAGATATTTTAAGAGTCCTCTTTAGCATATCAAAGTCCTTCTGGAGGCCTCCATTTGGTCTTTACCTCCCCTAACTCCATAGTATATCACTCTTTACAACCCCAGTGCAGCTCTTTCTACCCACAGATCCTGTCTCCATGGTTTAATCAAATCACCTTTTTGCACCAAAGATGTCTTCAAGAATTTTTTCTTGGCCATCAATGCTGAACCCCATCATCACCCCAAAATTTTATCACTTGGAGGACTTGCAGAGAACACTAATGAGGGCCCCCTCTCAGCCAGGCAGTGTCAGCAGAGCCAAGTAGGGAGCCAGAACTTACATCCCCTGTCCATCAGTCAGGGCACTCCTTGTGGTGGTCTAAGCCATACATTTAAGCACCATCTTCAGCTATTGGGAGAGAAAAGCATGAGGAAGCCAGTTATGGGAAGGTGACCAAGAAAAGCAAGGCAAACAACAATAAGGTTTGTTATGCAGATTTAAATCTAAACCTCTTCCATTAACTCATCATCCTCTTACTGGTGTAAACACAGAAACATCCTTACAAATGGAGATTTTTCTTTATAAATGCAAATTTCCTAACAAAACAGTAACTTCTCTGATTTCAGAGCTTGTCCTGTATCTGCTATTTCTCGAAATAATCACCTCAAAATAATCCTTATGCCAGAGGCATATTTTACAGTGGTAGATTCTGCTCCTCTTCAGCTTCATCACAGAAGTCTCCATTTCAGTTCAGCCCCCACTCTGCAGCTTATTTAAGTCCTCAGATTGGAGGCTAATGCTAACCTCTGGTTCACCTTAGACACATTAAGAAAATAATCATATTCACCACAATTTAGGTTTTATTTTCCGTATCTCAACAGCTCTGATCACTATTTTCAAATTTTTTCCCTTTCCAAGTAATTGACCTGCAACTCATTAAAAATGACAGCTAACTGGGGCACCTAGATAGTTCAGTGAGTTAAGCATTTGACTTTTGATTTCAGCTCTGGTCATTATTTCATGGTTCAAGGGTTTGAGCCCCGCATCAGGTTCTGCACCGAGAGCAAGGATCCTGCTTGGGATACTCTCCTTCTCTCTCTCTGCCACTCCCCTGCTTGCTTGCACACAGGAGTATGTGCTCTCTTTCTCTCAAAAATAAGTACATAAACAAACAAAAAATGACAGCTAACTTCAGTGAGGCTTCATTTTGGAGACTCATTGTGAAAGAATCCTTGCTACTTGTTGTTATTTATACCTCTGGCTTCTATAGTCATTGATTATTACATGTATTTTCCTTTGTCAAGTGTAAATAAAGAGACCTAAAAATATCTCATAAACAAACTTGAAAATTTCCTTTATAAGATTCCTTTTATAGTAATGTATGATAAATTATTTATTATTCATCATTTAAAAATTGAGATATGCTTAATTTGACTTTCTGGTTAATAAGGAATTAACCAATCAAGAATAATATAAAAGCAAAACAGAGTAGCAAAAAAATTAAAATGACAAATGAAATCATTTATACCTAAACCTCTTAAAGATTCAACTGGTTCAGATTCACAAAGATCATGCTGATGTACCAGTGAAATATTTAGAATGTCAATTATTGCCATATGTTAGCTTATTAAATACTTGCTGTTTGACTTTTTTAATCTAGATTTTAGATGATGCTGTATACTAAAATAGATTTTTGTTTGTTTTCATAAAAATTTTCAGGTGAAGTTCCTGGGTGACTCAGTAGGTTAAGCATCTGACTCCAGCTCAGGTCATGATCTCACAGTTCACAGAGATTGCTTGGGATTCTCTCTCACCCTCTCCCTGCCTCACCCCTATACATACACACTCAGCTTGCAAGTACTCTCTTTTTCTCTCAAAATGAATAAATAAACATTTTTTAAAAAGGAAAAATTTTCTGTTGGGGATCAGAAAGCAATTAGAGATTATCTTCCATAGACTTACTATTCAACTTAAACTTCTGCCTCCTTATTTTGCCAAAGAAAGCTAATCATTTGTCATAACAATTCTATCTTATGTCACCTGATGTTGAAAACAAAGGCAGAAAGAAATGGCAAATAGAATTAAAGGTCCTTATAACCTGCAGTCCATTAACAAATACTTGAGGTAGGCCATGTAAAACTTTTCTTCAGTAACTCCCTTATGTTTTAATGCTTTGCTAGAGTGAAAAACAACCAGAGCCTGACAATAGCTAGGCCTTCTGCATCCTGGGAGTCTTCTTTAGCATATGAAAATCCCTTTGGAAACTTCCTCTTGAACTTACTGTCCCCCACCCCCAACTCCCAAGTATATAATCAGTTTCTCTTACAGTCCCCAGGCAGCTCTTCCTACCCAAGGGTCTTATCCCTAAACTTTAATAAAAGTCACCTTTTTTGCACAAAAGATGTTTCAATAATTCTTTCTTGGCTGTTGGCTTTGTACCCCACCCCCACCACACCAAAAACCTCATCACCACCCATGGCCATTGTGCCACCAAAGCCTACTTTATCTCCTGTAAGAACGTCTTCCTGTTCTTTATATACAATGCTATACCACTGTAGATCCAATTCCTATGGTCAATGTCTGGCCAATCCTTCTTCACTTGGGAAGCACCTTTGAGGTCTTCACAACCACCCTAAACAGACAATCTAACTGACTGTTTTGACACCTTGTGGCTTGTCTGGAACCATATATGTTGGCCTGCATTCTGTGTGTTTATTTGTATGTCACTTCTAAGAAACTCTGTGTTCCTGGGGTTAGGAATATTGTTTTATGCAATTCCTCTTGATTCACAGTACTTGACGTATTACTTTGACACTGACAGGATAAATAAAATAAATGAGTAAAGCAGTGAACAAATCAGTTGAGTTAAGTGAATTAACTCATTATTTCTCAACTAAGAAATAGAAATGCCAAGGAAATGGTTGGTTAAATGATTTGGTACTACTAACACAGAGGTTGGGATGACCACCAATTCTTACTTCATTTTATCTACTGAATAGATGGACTGGATACATACATTTGAAAATAATGAGGTTTCAATATTCTTTCAGTAGACTGTAACATAAATACTTACATAATAAAGATAAGATAGTGAAGAGTAGGTTGGAAAAATAAAAATAATGCCAAATAATTACTTCTAGTATTTTTACTAATTTCCAAAATTAAGTCAATCAGATGGCAAAGACCATAGATTTAAAATATTTTTCACAAAGTTATGATTGACATCGCTATCTAAGTATGCTCTTAAACACAAATCTCATTTTTTCTTTTGCTTTAGCTGAAATAATAAGTAACATATGATAGGTTTTTGACATGATTTGAGAGGGAAAAAATCACTATCCATATTATTTCATATAAAGGCATTTACCTACTTTTAAAATAAAAATAATTTTTACCTAAAAAGTCTTTCCATGTGAAGGAATGTGCAAGTCAGTATCTTGCTTCAGTGACCAGCCAAGTTAGTGTATGTATCAAGAGAACTGTGTGTGATTCTAGTTCTGCCAAAAATTATTCATGTGGTACAGTTGGACACTTGACTTCTTCAGGCCTTACTATGTTATCTGTAAAACAGGGCATCAGATTCCTTGATTGATAAACTACCTGCCAAGTCATTATCAAATAACTCATTATTTATATAACCCAATATTATAATTGCCACTTAAAGTATCTACATATACAGATATTATATATTAGAGACTTAAGTACAATTTAGAATTAATAATTTAAAAAGCAAATAAGCTTCCTATTGTAACAGAAATGAAAGATACCAAATCCTATTCAGTGCTTTCTACATTTGCTTCCAGTGTAGTAAAATGTAAATTGTTTGTGTTAATACTTCATGGACCATCTGCAGATTTGCTGTCAGTTTGTACAGGTAAGGATGCTTTAGTAATGCAAGATGTCACAACCATTCCATTCTAGTTCATCTCTAGGGAAAAATAACACAAGGATCTGAAATCCAAAGAGTGATTACTGAAAGAATCATCTGGTTGATAGATTTATCTAAAGGGAAATTAGCCAGGATTTCCTTTTGATAAAGACAATTTTGCTTTAGTGGACAAATGTTATTATACTTGAAGAAGAGCAAGTGATAAGAGATTCTCCTCTGATACTATTTTATTAACTTTCTAAATCAAGACTGATAGAAGAACCTAATTTTGACTGCCAGATTGATTGGAGACCTTTTCAATATTAATAAGATTGATTTTTAAAGATATTTTACATGTGGTATTTAAAATGGAGCTAAATAGTTTTATTATTTACAGGAAAAAGTTGTTTTTTGTTTGTTTGTTTGTTTGCTTGTTTCTTCCTAATGTGCAGCACTGGAGGTAAATAAGGATAGAGTACAGAGATAAAGATTGAGTATGTAAGGTAATGAATCTTATTTTGAAATTGTTAATTTTTTTATCTTTCAAAGTCTCTTTGTTCATACTAACATGCGCACTTTAGCTTGTTCTTTCATGGCAAGGTCATCCCTAGTTTTTAAATTAAGCCCGTTGTGAAAATATTTTCTTCAAATAACTCACATCACATAAAGTTTTGTAGCAATGTTAGGGAAATTGAGACTATCATAATACAGTAAAACCTTGGTTTGTGAGAATAATTCATTCTGGAAACATGCTTGTAATCCAAAGCACTTGTATACCAAAGTGAATTTGAATAACTATTGTCTCAATTGTGATCATGCAATGTTTGGCGTCATGTACTACTCATACTGCAAGACATCGAGTTAAAATTTATTAGAAATATTTGCTTGTCTTGCAGAACACTTGCAGAACAAATTGCTTGTGATCCAAGGGTTTACTGTATATGTTTTTAGAGGTCATGGTAAAATGAATATTAAGTTTAGTGATGAAGTAATTGACTTTTTTTGGTAATTTCACAATCTAATTTGAGATATAAACAGAATTGAAAATCCTTTAAAGTGGCCTTCTGGTAAGGTCATAGGCCTATGCTGAGGTTGCTGCCTCTATTTACATCATTCTTTGTGGAATTAATTGCTGATCCAGTGTATACACCACACATAAAATGTGTGGTCCAGTATTTTGTATTTTGTGTTCAGATATTGTTTTGATCAAGAAAAGGAAAAAAGAAAGAAATTATTCATATTGAGTGACATAATATCAAACCACATTTTCTTGTCTCTGTTTTTTTAAGTTTAGATATTTGCCACTATGAAATGTGGTAAGTATTCTAAAATAATCTGTGGGAAGGAATCTCAAACATTAAGACGATGGTTCTTTCGATGGGATTAGTGCACATGTGTCTTACCAAACTGACTCTTGAGGAAGGATAATACTTATTTAGATGATTATGTTTAGAGAAGTGTCTAAAAAGCAGCCTCTAAAATAAGTTGGCAGTTATAACTACTTTGCCATGGCCATACTAGAGAAAGGAATCCTAGAGCCTGGAAGTGCCTGATATAACCACGATTCTGTTGGTGGGAGCTTGCTGATTCTACCTAGCCAGTAAATATATCTTCAACACTTGCTGGGTGCTGACAAGTTCAGGGGTAGACAGTGAGCAGTAAAGACAAAGTCTCATGGGAGACAAAGTTGAAGGAATTTAGAACATGCTACCCCAAAATATGCTGCTTTGATATATAGATGATTTTGAGCTATAAGCACTTGAAAAAACAGCAAATGTAAGGAGAAGCTTTCTCTGAACTGTCATTATGTGCCTAAAGACAGATCTTCTAAAAGGAACACCATAGGAACCCAACTGTTATAGATTCCCACCCCTGCATGGCCCAGAATATTCACCAATTTGGGAGGATTGACTCATTATGGGAGAGGAGACTTGAAGTGAACATCATACCAAACTTTGTCACAAGTGATCCTTCCTCTTATCTATCTTTCTAAGGGGCCATTCACCTTTCCCTCAAATCAGTTACACTCCTTCACATGGACTTTATCCCCTCTCCTCTTCTCATATTAAGATAGTATACAAGCTCTTAAATTGTAACACTTTTTTGGATGTTCACTTTTTTTACCCTGTGATACTCCCATGCACATAATATTAAAAATTACCAAATTAACATCCTTTTTCTCCTGTCAATCTATTGTCAATTAATGTAACAGACCCAGCCTTTGAACCTAAAATAGTAGAGAGAAAGTCTTTCTTCCCTACACATCAAACAAATAATATGCCCCTGTGATAACAGTCATAAAGGGCAATCAATGGAAGAAAGGGCCCTGAGTGTCAAAGTAGAGAAAGTGGGCAAGAAACTCAGGTCAAGAGACATTTGGCAGACATATAAAGGCAATAAGGGGAAGAACCACACCAAAGTGGATATTGGAGACTGGAGGTATGGAGCCTAAAGATCAAGTAAGATAAAGACTGCTGGGATTAGCACCATGGAGGTCATTGTTGGCCTTGATAAGACCAGTCTTGGTGGATTGGTGAAGACTAATCCTGTCTGGAAGATCTTCAAGGGAACAGGAGAAGAGGATGTAGATATTTTGGAAGAGTACTTCTTCTGAGTTACAGTGAGCTGTGTTATATACCTAGGACAGCCTGACCAAGTTGGATCAGAACGAGCACCCTCACCAGAAGCAGTGAGAACTTCACCACAAGGAAATAAGGAGCTTGTGGTGATGACAGAGGTCACAGATTGTGGAAGGTGAAAGACCAGCATCTGTCCAACTGCACCCACACTGTGTGTCTGCAGAGGCTTTAGAGATGCCATGCCATAACACTTCTCTGCACTTGCATAGCTGTTGCCTTTGTAGGGGAGAAAAAAGTTTTTCTTGAGACTCTTAGGATCCCTGGCTAGATCTGAAAATTATACAAATGAAGACAGGTTAATAAGTCTATCTGGTAAAAACAAGGCTTCCTTATCTAAATATTCATCTTAGCCCTAAATAAAAGGAATCCATTCACCCTTGCTCAAGGAATCATGGCTTGGGAAATTATTCCCTGGATCTCCTCATTTGCTTCAAATAAATTTACTTTTTGGGACACTAACACCGGGTGTAGTGTCTATCTGCATCCCACCAAGGGGTAAACCTTAGTTTGGTTACTGTCATAGACTCTGAGTCTAAAATTCTCTCTTAGAAAGAGAGCAAGATGCAGGATTAATAAATAGGAGAGAGTGATGGCTAATGTTGGGGAAAAGACAAGAGCCCCTAATAAGGGTCCTTGCCCCATATTTATTAAGAGCAGAAGGCTTACAAACGTGATGGCCATGCACAAAGAGACAAACTATGAACATTAACTTATAGGCATGAGGGAAAGGGGGATTTTGAAGATGTACAGTATTTGGGGTTTGGGTCAATATAAAACAAAATCCAAGGCACCTGGCAGATTGGCAGATGGCAGATAGGAGGTGCTGTGTCTGTTTATCTTAGCTACCATAGGGGATAAGAGATATAGGGGAAATAACCTCAGAATTAACAAGACACCTTTTCTTTTGTTAACCGTCTCTGTTCTGGGCTGCTTAGCCTGTAGCACAGTGGTCTATAGTCCAATTTACTTGTTTTTGGACTAATAGCCTAACCCAGCCTATTCTCCTGTGAAAGCATCTTCTCTGCTGTAGTACTAAGTTGGAGGGCACTTTTGCCCTGCATGCCTAATCTTGCTTACTTCATATACCTTTGTATTGGGAGCCTTTGCACCCGTTCTTATCTTGGGCCTTTGCCCATTCCTCTCTATCTTTGCGGTTCAGCACTCCCCAATTCTTGGGGTGCCTTTGCACCATCTTATTCTTGGATACCAATCATGTTTACCCAAACTAAGGTGAGAGCATACTATGACTTTTTATTTCTCTGTGCCCTGTTAACTCATTGGTATAAGCCCGGGAAATTCCTAAGCCTATCCCCCACAGGTTATAACAGTTGGAATCTTAGCAGCCACCTTGAAACACAAGATTGGGAACACAGCTTAGTGTGAACAGAACTATGAGCTGGAGGAATCAAAGGTCTCTGGCCACCTTACTTAACATTCCTGAGCTTCTTTAAAGGGAGAAGAATCAGGGTGCCTCGGTGGCTCAGTCGGTTGAGTGTCCGACTCCTGATTTTGGCTCAGGTTGTGATCCCAGGGTCATGGGTTCAAGCCCCATGTTGGGCTCTGTGCTGAGCATGGAACCTGCTTAATATTCTCTCTCTCTCTCCCCCTGCCCCTCTCCCCTGCTCACACACTCTCTCTCTAAAGTAAAAAAAAAAAAAAAAAAATGAAGTAAAAAGAATAAAACAAAAATCTATCCTTTATCAACCTCACTGTGAAAACAAGAAAACAGGCTCAAATGGAGTTGCTTATAATTAAGTCCAATTGTAACCAAACTCAAGGGGTTTGCCCATTGGGATGCATTAAATGGAACACAACTGAAAGAACTGTTGAAAGCAAAGAAATTTTTATTACTTATTACAAGTAAGGAGACAGGGATATAGCTCTCAAAGCACTGTCTCCCTTGGGGGTTAGTACAAGAAGCTTTTATTAGTATATTAGAGGATGGAGGCAGGGAGCTTGCATATAAATCAAACAACTAATGCATATTTGATTACTTAGGCACTTGGGTTAAAATGTGAATATCTAGCATGTTAACATGATAGTGCACACACTGTGTGTTCAAAAAATGGAAAGAACCTAACCTCTTTCTCCTTCATTAAGAAAAAAAAAAGAGAGAAAAATGGAAAAAAAAAAAAAACCAAACCCAAACCTCACCCATAGGAGGAGATCTTAGCATTAAAATGAACTAAGGATAATTTCAGAACAACTCTGGGGGGCTTCTTACAGGTCCTAAGCTCCAAATTGGCTGAAACTAGCTCATGCAATGGGCTATCAGATGAAACACCCAGGCTGGTGATTCTTAGGCAGGAACTGTTGGTTATACAAAACAAAATACATCCTCCTTCTGCTTTTCTCCCTTCCCCCTCTATTCCACTGGTAGCTTTCAGCTTTCAGCCCTCTCATCTGAGTAACTTCCCTTTGCATCCTAGCTAATACTATGTCACCAAACTGAGATTTAACTTAATTATAGTTTTGGTTTTCCCAGAAATGGAATCTTAAAACCAGTCAATAAGGAATAACCTAATCAGCTCTAGCTAATAGACCCCTGCCATCCCCCAAAGGAAAGTAACCTTGTAATAATCAACCCACTTTTTTTTTTTTTTGCCTGCCATAACTTTTCATTCCTGCCCCCTTCTTCCTATAGAAGTCTTTCATTTTGTATAACTCCTTGGAGCTCTTTTGGAGGTTCCCCAAATCATAAATCTTAAATAAAGCTAGTAAGATCATTAAAGTGTATTCAGTTGAATTTTGTTTTTTACCAAGACAGATTAAAAAGTGAAAAGCACATGAGGTTATTTAGCATAAATTTTACATGGCAAGGGAGTCTTCCTAAAAGAAATGGAGACCTAAAGAAGTTGTTAAAGCTGAATGTTTTTGTTAGGTTTGATAGAGTGGAAAGTCTTGGGAAGAATGATAGGGCAAACAGTATGAATAGTGAATTGGGGGAAACTTAACAAGACCTACTCTTTCTGATTCTTCCTAGTGTACCCTGTCTTGGAGATGAGGATGCTCCTTTCCTCCCAGTGCAGGAAGATTTCATGACCTGCTTCAGGGGAGAAGGGTGGGGTACGTTCTCAAATCTGTTCAGTTTAAAACATTCAATTTGACAAGATGCCATAATTTGGGGTAGTGTGTTCTGTTCCAATCAATATGCTTTCCTCCCCCATAGTATTTGATTACTGGGACTATGTTTGCCTTTGTGAGCTAAAAGCAGCATTTCCTCCCATTTACTGGGAGTTTTTACAGTGAGAGTGGTTCCATGTGGAGATGTTCCCACTGAACCAAAAAAGGCTAAATCAGAAGTTGTTTTACAAAAACTAAATACAACACACATTTCTTATTGTGATATAACTATTGAATCTCAGTTTAAAGATCTAAAGCTATTTTTGTGAATTATTTTTAAGGTAATGAGAGGGAAAAATCATTTGGGATCAAAGGTCTAAAGCAGATTGCAAACAACTTGTTTTCTTATGGAAATGATATGGCAGCAGCCAGGGGCTAGGGATATTTGCATTTCAACCAAAAGTTTTGCTAGATTCAGAGCCAGAACCATTGAACCCCACAGGTGGGAAGTCAAAAAGCTAGTGAAGTACAACAGTGGGCTTTAAAAAGGGAAGAACTACTTATGGTCATAAGATGCCCTTGTTCCACATCCCAAGGTGTCTGAATTTCAGCCTGATATACTAGAATGCCACCACCATTTCTGTGCCTCCTAAATTCTGCTGGACCCAGGGCAAATCCTTTGTGACCTTGAAGGCTGTCTGTGACAAGTGAGTTGATTCATTTTCAGAAATACAAAATAAAAGCTGTCCTGTCTAGTTAAGAAATGGTTTACAACCTATTGGAAACATGTATGAACTGCTCCCCTTCCCCAACAGTGGAGTCCCAACCCCTTAGACACTTCACTTCCTGGTTCTTCTTCCCCTCTCCATTTCTCAGGCTGTGCAATGAGAATGCACCAAAGAACTGAAGTCTCTGCATCACCTCAAGGAATGTACATTTCTTCCAATCAGACTACTTTTTGCCTTACATGGACATGGGCTACCTCTGAGTGTGTCTGTCCATCAGACGACTGCTCTTGCAAGAACATTGATTAAAGCCTTGTTTCACTGTTCTCTGAGTCTCCTTTGATTGGGTCAGTGGCCTTATTTATCACACTGCCCTTATCATTTGTCTTGAATTTCCACATCTTATTTTTATTAATTATGTTCTACCTTACAGCATTTCTAAGATTCTTGTTTTGGAACAGTTTTTTAACTCTGGGACATCAGATTGTAAACTCCCATATCCCCTACGGCACTT
The DNA here is from genome assembly GCF_003009895.1 of Hyaena hyaena. Lineage (NCBI taxonomy): Eukaryota > Metazoa > Chordata > Mammalia > Carnivora > Hyaenidae > Hyaena > Hyaena hyaena. The sequence goes on along the minus strand of NW_024082052.1, from coordinate 26,530 downwards.
AAAGCTCATCTTATATATCTGTTGCTTATACACAAACTAATTGGTACATAAGTACTGCAGTAAATAGTGCTCTAAATAGTGTCTTTTCTCAAAAGGCATCTAAATATTAGGTGTGGGCCCTTGAGTATTTATACTGTTATTTAGTTATGTTGGAAAAGCATTTGGCTGGATCCTGAAGCCACATGACTCATGGAAGTCTAGATTTTGGAATTCATACATGTAGTTTTGAATTCCAGTTCAGCCACTTACTATGTGACCTTGGGCAGTGCTTTTCTCAACTGGATCATAGGTTCAAGTGCTTACAAGAGTCATTCAGATGCATTAAGTATGAGACAACAGGGAACACTGGGGACTGTGGCAAAATACGAATATGATCCACCTTACAAGTACAAATTTGCCTTATAAGTGCAAATTATTTTAGACACTGCATAGCTGAAAGAGTAGCTCCTGGCCAGATCCAGCCCATTCCTCGGGTTGTAATGCTGGTTTTCTGTCCCATATTACAGTTTTTTTTCAAATCTCAATAGCTGGAAGAAAACCTAGTCACTCCCTTCTTGATCCTTTTATCTGATAGCAGCCACCTGAGTTCCAGAACAGGGTTCTCAAACTTTAGTTTGCCTAGAAATCACCCTGTGTCCTTTAAAACAGGGAGTTTCCCAAGGCCTGAATGCACATTCTGGGGTAAGTAGCAGCTATACACATGGCTCAGGAATCATTTTTTAAAATTTTTATTAATTTTAGGAATCAATGTTTTTAGTGACCGCCTAGGCACATTGATTCAGGTCCTCCTTGGACCTTTCTCAGGAACACTGGTATTAATATTGCTGGTCTAAAAATTAAAATCTTAAAGGATGTCATATATAATACCTTTTATTCTTGCATACCTAAATTTGAGACCAGAATTAAAGAATCCTTCATTTTACTGGACTGGGAGTCTACATTTCTTACATTCCTCCTGTTTTTGATTGGCAGTAGTATACTGAATCCAGGACAGAACCCAGCTAGCCTGAAGTCAGGCCCCTTCAGGGAATTTATAATCTAGTTGGGAAATCAACTGATGGAATACCAAGCACAATGATTAACCTATTCTCCCCACTCCCAACTATATTCAGGTATACTTGACAAATAAAATTGTAATATACTTAAGGTGCACAATGTGATGATTTGACATAGGTATACATTGTGAAGGAATTGCCATAATTAAGTTCACTAAAATACCTATCATCTCAAATAGTTACTTTTCTTGTGTGTGTGAATACATTTAAGATCGACTTTCTTAACACATTTCAATTATACATTATAGAATTATCAACTACAGTCATCATGCTTATATTATATCCACAGAAGTACTCAGTCTTCTTTTCTCCCCCATTTTATGAAAATGTACTTGATATAGAACACTGTATAAGTTTCAGGTATTCAGCTTAGTGACTTGACTTACATAGATTGCGAAATGATTAACACGAGTTTAGTTAACATCCATAATTTCAAATGCACAAAAGAGGAAAAAAAGAAAGAAAAATGTTTTTTTTTCTTTGTGATCAGAAATTTTAGGGTCTACTCTTAACAAGTTTCAAATATGCCACACAACAGTGTTACCTATAGTCATCATGTTGTGCAATTCATCCCATGTACTTATTTTTCTTTATTAACTGGTAGTTTATAATCACCTTCATCTAATTCCTCCACACCTCCCTCTGATAACCACAAATCTGATTTCTTTTTTTTTGTTTGCTTTTTCTTTTTAAATTGCACATATAAACGAGATCATACAGTATTTGTCTGTCTTTATTTGACTGATTTCACTTAACATAATGCCCTCAAGGTCCACCCATATTGTTTCAATGATTAACATATTCTAAAGCAATTACTGACTCAAAGGCTTTAAGTACGTGCTAAGCATGTATATATTTATGTTGCTTTATTACCTGACCTTACTAGACTTTGATATTATCATATTTTATCATCTATTATACCTAGAATCCCAAAAAATTCCTGCATTGGCCCTATAACGTCTTTCTCTTGCTTTTTTTTTGAGTCTGACTCTCCCAGCCGTGCCTGAAGAGAGCTCATGGGTGAAGCAAGATAAACAGACCACTCATGCATGCCTACCTGTACACAACGTTTATCAGGTATACTAAATTTACAGTCACAGCTTTAGCTTCTGCAGAGGAGAAACGGACCCATACATGCCTAAATTTAGTTGAGGAGAGCACATAGTAATCACAGAGTTCTCATTCACATACTTTCCTTCCCTTGGGGTGGCTTTTGTTTCTTTTAAATATGGAGAACAGAGAAATGAAAGCTGTTTTTACAAAGAGATATTAAGGAGATCAGTAATTTTTGGACTCACTCTGGCAGAGTTCCTAGAGAAGACTGGATATAACATGCACACTAAATGAGAGAATGGAGGCTGGTGCTCTGAAGTCAAAAAAGTCTACCTGTGCAGAGACCCAGTGGAGTGCTAGCAGAAGATGGTTTCAGCAAATGAGGGCAGACATGCAGGGGTGCTGCTCCTCAGAGGCTGACAGAAATGTGCAGACAGTCTCCATTTTTAAAAATGTTTTATTTATTTCTGAGAAAGAGAGAGAGACAGCGTGAGCAGCGAGGGTCAGAGAGAGAGGGAGACACAGACTCTGAAACAGGCTCCAGGCTCTGAGCAGACAGTCAGAGCTGGGCTCTGTGCAGAGCCCAACGCAGAGCCCCACACGGGGCTGGAACCCACGAATGGAGAGATCATGACCTGAGTTGAAGTTGGACGCTTAACTGACTGAGCCACCCAGGCAACCCAACAGCTTCCAAATGGGGCCAGATTTTGCACTGGCAGGGTTGTAAAGGCTCCAGTTGGTGTCATGAATCTAAATGTATCTTTATAAAATTACCCATCTGTCCTTTGGGTTTTATCAGCTTGTGAAGTTCCAATAGTCTTTTAGGAATGTTGAATGGCCTATAAAATCTCCTTTGCAAAAGAGGATTTTGGCTAGGCCCCTGGTAGAACTAAATGTTTTCATTTTGAGTCAGAGATGCAATATCCCCTCTCCAGGACTGCCTGTTGAAGAGTGTCAGTATTTCACTCTCTAGAAGCCAATAGGCTGTCATGGCACCAGGTGGCTCAGCTCTGTGGAAGGGTAGGTGGCTGATATGCAGCTGGCAGTATCAGATGAGTCAAGAAGAAGAGGGTTCAGAACAACCTATAGGCCAATCCAGGGATCACCACATCATTTCTCTGGCAGTTCACCCTACTCAGTCATTGGGAGAGTACTTACCACTCCAATGGCTTTCTTGTTTGTTTATTAACTGCTTTTCAGTGCCCTTAATGGGAACCCTATGATTTTGTTTTGATACTGGTTATCCCTGGCACCCAGAGGCTAGGACATAGGAGGTGCCCAGCACTTTGTGGAAAGAAGGAATAGTGAATGCATAAAGTGAATGGGTAGATGGCAAACAAGAGTAGAACCAGAAGGTTCCCACAAACTTTGGCCCAGAAGGAAAGTTCTTTGGGCTGCCTTTTCCTGAGTCCACTCTAAGGAAGAAAGTTGACCATCCTGATTTCTTTTTTTAAAATGTGGTTTCCTTTTTGGCCCATTCCCTTAACAGGGCTGGAAAGTCATTTTTCCCAATGCTATGGCCAAAGCCTAAAGTAAACATATGAAATCCTAAAGAGGATTCACAGAATTCTTGCCTTTTTCCAAATGTCTATAACACTTATTTTCTACCATTGCTGATTTGTTTGACCATATCAGTGTCTTTCTGTTTGGGTGCTTTAGAAAACCCTTGCTTCTGATGTATTAAGTGGAAGCTGTTTATTTTGAGGATGTCAGCATTTTGAAAATGCCATTGTCTTCCATGATGATAACATTATATCCGTCTGTGGTATCATTTTCCATAACAGCATATATAGCATTTCCTTATGTTCAACAAAAGGGTTCCATAAATGAAGTACTATAAAGCTTTATCACTTATAAGCCACATTATGAAAATAGAAGTCTGATACTAAGAAATGTCTGTTTTCCATAGGATCTTTTTCTGCCGAAAAAAAGTCATTTTCTATTAACTTAAATATAAACCAGTACTAAGCTTCACATCTCATATAGTGAAAAATTTTGCTTTTTGAAATGATTACTCTTTTAACAACTCACAAGAGAATTTAAGTTATCTTCTTTTTGAAAAGCTATGGCTTTCATTAAACTAAACTGAAATAACTAATAACTATCTTGGTACAGCATTGACTCATCTAAATATAACAAAATGATTGAAGCTTTCTATTTAAAAAATGTCATGGCTACAAATATTGTTGTAAAACCATATTAATTAGGATTAAAGGGTAAGGACAAGAGGTTCTAAATTAATGTGTTATTTAAAATTTTACAGTTATACTTTCCACTGCTTACAAAAACAAAGGCTCAGCCAATTAAGTCTAGCCAGTAGAGACATTGTTTAAATGGAGAGGCAAAAAAGGTATTTTTTTAACAGCTTTATTCAGGTATGTTTGACATATAAAATCTATACATATTTAATGTATACAATTAGATGAGTTTGGACAATAGTCATGCATCTGTGAAAACAACACCACGATCACAATGATAAACATACTTCACCTCCATAAGTTTTTTCATGCCTGTTTGTTTTTAGGCAAAAATATTTTTAATTACCACATAGATTTCATGTAAAAAAAAAAAAGAAGAAAATATTTAGGATAACTAAGCAAAATTATTAGTATCATGTGATGGAAATAATCTTAGAAATTTACCTTGTTTTCATATTTTGTGTAAGAAAGAAAAGAGGCCCACAGGGAGTTTAACTAGCTTATTTTGGACCCAGAGGAGTCCAAGAGTTTTGAGTTGCAGCTTGGTGCCCTCCTAACACACGGAATGTTTTCCTCCAGGTTACCACCTACCTGACTTGGCCTCCAATGTAAATCTTCTTTGTCCATTTAATTTAGTCTTCCTTCTTCCCTTCCTTCTCCTTCCTTCCTTCTTCTTTCTTCTTTCATTCGTTCGTTCGTTCCTTCCTTCCTTCCTTCTTCCCTCCCTCCCTCTCTCTCCCTCCTTCTTTCTCTCTTTCTCTCTCTCTCTTTCTTTCTTTCCTTCCTTCCTTCTTTTTTTTAATGTTTCTATAAAACAGATAAAAGTTGTTGAGCAGCAAGCAGGGGTGTGAAGTCAGAGCTGGATGAACAGAGACTTCAGCAACCCACTTCCTGCTCTGGCATCCTCCACTTGGTCTTCTAACCAGGTGTGACCCTAAAAGTCTCCTTTGTAAAAGAAAAATGTCAAAAAAAAAAAAAAAAAGGAGATGTTTTGGTGGCTCTGGCAAGTTGGGCAGTTGAGTGGTTGAGAATGGGACTCCTGATTTTAGCTCAAATCATGATTGCAGGGTGTGGGATCAAGCCCCACATGGGGCTCTGTGCTGAATGTGGAGCCTGTTTAAGATTCTCTCTCTCTTCCTCTGTCTCTTCCCCTGCTTGAGCTCTCTCCCTCTCTAAAGTAAATTTTTGAAAAATATCAAAGAAGCTCTTTCATGGGAGGTAGTGGTACTCTACAACTTAGAGTGTGCCAGACTCTAAACATGTTACTTCTATTGACTTTTGTATTTTAAGAGTTGTTCCTATGAAATAAGAAAATGATTACCTCCATTTTACAGATGGGGACACAGAAGTCTAGAGAATTTCACAGCCTAAAGCCGATTTCTCCAAAGCAGTAGAATGAACATCTGATCCTGGAACCTTCCTTAACCACTATATAATAATTTCTCAGAGTCTGAATTAATAAACATTTACTGTTATACATGACTATGTGGCCTTACATGAGACTGTGAGAAAATATTCTTAGGGCATCCCAGTAATTTTCTTAGGTCCCAAAGATGATGTCCTCAAGTAAATCAGCTATAAGCGTGAAATGCTTGCTTTTTTCAACATGTTGTTTCCAAACTAAACCCAGAGTGTGACACATTTTCAAATTGGAAAAATATTTCTGCTAAATAAATGTATTGGCAACTCATTTATGGTCAAATAAGAAACATTTCCCACTAATTAAAGACACCAGAGAGGAGTGTGGGGTTTCATGGACAGAGATTGCCCCATGAGGCCATCACAATGGCAAAAAGAAGCTCCACTTCCTTGATGAACACTGAAAACCTCACTCTACCACAAGATAGATACTTAAGGTTTTTGTGCAAAATGGTGGTCTCAGGCTGGCACTTCCACATAGGTAAAATATATTTGGCATATAAAAGGAATTAATTGCATACATTTACTTAATAACATAGTCTTACATGTGTATAAAACAAATTTCCAATCACATGAAATGCATAAAAAATTGGAATTTTATATGTAAATAACATTGGGATGTCATGCATAGGAGGTTGAGAAATATGGGATAAGGAGGTTCATGGTGAAAATTGTAATTTTTTTATTAAGGTTTTTGCCCCTCATGTTTTATACTTAAGTTAAAGTTTTTCTTAACCAGGGTTCTCAAACTTTGTTGCGCATCAGCATTGCTTGGAAGGCTTATTTAAACTGTTTACTGGGATCTACACCCAGAATTTCTGGGGTCTGAGTGGGACTAAAAACTTGCACTTCTAATGAGTGCCCATGTGAGAGCCTTGCCCAAGGACCCACTTTGAAAGCCAGTCTCCTAACAGGTGTAATTTGGTTTATATAAATTTGCACAATTAGTACAGAATCATGATTTGCAATCAGTTATTTTTTAGTTGAGGGAGCATAATTTATGGCTAAGTTGAAATCCAGGAATTGAGAATGTTAAGATAGTCTTCAAAGTGATAGCTAGAGTTTTATAGTTTGGAGTAGGGTGAAATTAAGAGTTCATTTCCTTGTTTAACATCCTAGAGAATTGAAAAGAATTTTCTCCAGGAGGGCTAAAGGGCTAGATCTGGAACTACCTGGCAAAGACTATGTCCCAAACCATGTAACAGGCTGTCTAGGTGGGAGTATCACTCACTTGGCTATACACCGAACAATGTGCTTGAATGTGACTGGCTGGCCTGGGCACTATAGGTGGACAACAGCATTGTTGCCCAGTGTTATGGACTGAATTGTGTACACTCAAAATGTATGTGTTGAAGCTCTAACCCCCAATGTAACTGTGTTTAAAGATATGGACTTTAAAGGGGGTGATTTAGGTTAAATGAGGTGAAAGGATGGCCCTAATCCAAAAGAACTTTGGTCTTATAAGAAGAGGGACACACCAGACCTGTGCACATACAAAGAAGAATCATGTGAAGATATAGAAGGAAAGGGGTGCTCTGCAAGCCAAGAAGAGAAGCCTCCTCACAAGGACCCAACCCTTCTTGGTCACTTTATCTTGGATTTCTATATCCAGAACTGTAAAAATGAATGTCTGTTGCTTAAGTCACACAGTATGTGTGGCACCCCAAACTGAATAATAGTCTCAGAAGCTTGATCTCTTTGCATTTTTTGCCAGCCATTGATGTGGTTACTTGCTATGTTCCTTGCTTCTGACTCAGAGTGTGGTTGTCTGAAATGACCAGAATCTGCATCTTACTACAAAGATTGTCAAACAGGCCACCAGTTGTATCTAGCTTCTGCAGAATATATTTGGAGGTAGATTCTGCCTCCCATAAACTTGTTTAAGGTGGGGAATTCCCATGAATAGGGAAAGATGTGTAATACCAGGCAACCAGTGTGAACTGTTAAGTTCCAGAAAGAAGCTTAAAAATAGGACACTGGATGAGGAGGTAGATAAAAGCAAAGGAAATCAGAGGGGTCAGAAGTGTGCCAAAGAGAAGAGATTTTGAGAAAAACAGAAAATATAACATGTGAAGGATTAGCCAATTGTTGGATGAATTTCCTCTAATTCGGTCAGATTACATTTCCTATGTTGGTTCCAGGCACCATGTTCCTTATTTGCAGGCTGAGACAAAGCTGGAATAAAAGTAATTTTTATCTATGGGCCCCATTTTCTCAAATACTAACATGCCTGCCAGGAGAAGTGATGACACATCTACTAGGGAAAGGAGTCCACATGACAAGAGATTAATAGGTAAACAGACATGTACAGGGTCATAGGTCACAAATTATGGTGCCTTTCCCAAGGTTCTGGGGAAACATTCAGTTTTCTTTCTTTTTTTTCTTCTTTCTTTCCTTCCTTTCTGTCTGCCTGCCACCCTTCCTTCCTTTTTCCTTCCTTCTTCCTTCCTTCTTTCCTTCCTTCCTTCCTTCCTTCCTTCCTTCCTTCCTTCCTTCCTTTATTTCAATGTTTATTTTTATTTTTTATAGAGAAAGAAAGCATGAGCAGGGGAGGGGCAGAGAGAGAGGGGGACAGAGAATCCAAAGCAGGCTCTGTGTTAACAGAGGAGAGCCCAATGTGGGGCTCAAACTCACAAACTCTGAGATCATGACCTGAGCCGAAGTCAGATGCTCAACTGACTGAGCCACCCAGGTGCCCCAATATTCCATTTTTAATATGAAGGAACTCTGATCTCTGAAGCAAACATTTCAGAAAGGACTCTGTTATACTTTATCACTACATCAATTCCCACCTGAGGTGACCCTCTGCTGGAACTCAGGGTCCTCTCCATGCAGCCTCACATTTGCACCTGTGCACTGGTTGGTTTTCTGGGCAATATTCTGGGTTCTTTGAAGGAGCAGAGATGAAACAATTTTCTAGTTGTCACTTAATTGGACAAAAACTTCGAGGCTCTTACTTAATTATGCTATTTGGAAAATCATTCTCTGAGTATTTATTGCTCTATTGGAAATGGCATCTTGAAGAACAGTTGAAAAGCAGGAGCTTATTAGTCAAAGGTGTTGAAATCTCGTTTTCCTTATTCACTCATCATCTCTATTTTTGGGTTACCCATGTGATAGAATTAACCTCTCTCTTGTCATCCCTCAATTAAAATATACATGTGAAAGAAATTATTTGGATATAAAAAAGGATGGAGTTAATATGAGAAGACAATTGAATGTCAAATATTAAACCAAAAATATGAGTTTAAAAGTATATGAAAGAAAAAATTGCCTTTAATTTCTTTAAATGTTTATTTATTATTGAGAGAGAGAGACAAAATGTGAGCAGGGAAGGGTCAGAGAGAGAGGGAGAAAGAAGAAGGTTTACAGGTCTGACCTGTCAGCACAGAGTTTGATGTGGAGCTTGAACTCACTCTTAACCAACTGAGCCACCCAGGTGCCCCACATTTCAGTTATTTTAGATATTTGCTGGTATTAATGTTGTCTTTGTTTACTAGCAAACATGAAGATACTTCTTATTCCATCCATCTTTGAACCCTTGCAGCAGCAATTAAGCCTCAGGCAGTATGTTTTGTCTATAATCTATCATCTGTGATGTTCCTATCCAACATTTGCTAAGACACTGAGTGGGATGGAGTCTCAGCCCAGCATGTGGACTCATTAGTGAGGCACTGTGGGTGATAATTTGAATTTGGCAGGGTCCCAGCGATGGTCTCAGCTCTGTACCTCACTGACATAGAGCTGCAGTCAGGACATGGTTCTGACCCTCAAGGCAGTGCTGGATCAAGGCACCCAAGGACTTCCAGTTTGGCTTTGCTGTATTGCTGCACTTTGATGAATACACTGCCCATCCTGAGCTGTGCAGTTTACTTGTGAGCATCTCATACTTCTCATTCATTTTTCCTGCTGCCTCTTCATTTTTCAAGAAGGAAGAGAAATAGAAGATTCTTTGGACTAGTTTGCCCTCCACTTTATTTCTACTCGGGGAAGTTGGAAAATTCAAAACTGTCTCTTAGAGTCCCTTGCTGCTAGGATTCTGAGGGTCAATTAGTCTTAGCCAATTAGATGAACTTGCATATAATTTTAAAGAGTGAGTACAGCAGAGGCCAGAGTCCTGTCCTGTTGGGAGGCAAAGTCATGGGATTAGGAGGCTTTTTGTGGGAGCTGGCTTCCAGTGGCACCTCTCCAAATTCCTGAGTAAAAGAAGAGGCAGCAGCAAAAGCTCCACTTTGTGATACTTGATTTGCAGTTATAAAGGCAACTCACAGGCAGCATTTAATAGCCTTGATATAGTAACTTCCCCAGTAGTGAGATTTATGTTGTTCGAGGACCCTTTCTTGGAGGCCTAGCTTATACTTCTTTCCTTCTGCCATTGCACCTATTGTATATGTATCTACTTTTATGTATTAGACCATATCCTGATGAAAATCTCTGAAGTGACTTCTGTTTTCTACAGTGAGCCCTTACAGGTAGGTCAAAGGTATGCCTAGATATTGTCCATTTTTTTTGCCCTAGGCTCAATGTTAGGGAAAATTAAAGGAAATGCTTTCTTACATGTTTTACAAAGAAGACTCAAAGTGTGACAGTTCCTGAATTAAATGTACACAATAACACACAAACTGGTAAATAGCACATTCATGTAAAGATATGTCAAGAAATGAACTGCAGAAGTTTCTGGTCACATGTTTTGGTGCCTAATTTAGCTTTTTTTGTATATAGAAATGTTTTAGGCAGCTTAGAATTTTATGTAGGCCATGTTAGAATCTTGTGTGGAAGAAAAGCACAGGACCTGTGTGTTCCAGAGGAAAGGCTGGTTGATTATCTTTCCTTCAGGTGTGCGTAACACTGTATCACTTTATTCCAAAACCAATGAGGGAGAATTGTTTTTACTAAATTTCAAGACTGGATTGAGGCCTAAATCATTAAAATCTGACTTTTGTTAGTCAATCTGAGTAATTACCTGGACATGTTTTGAAAGAAAGACCATATTGAAGGCAAAGTAACCAAGGCCTGGGGAACACCTTTGGGTCAGCTGGGTGGTCAAGAGGGCCAGGCTTCAGGAGAGAACTTTGCTTTATCTTTGTGGTTTACTTCCCAATTGGGCATTTCTTCTTAAAGATGATTCTGATCAAGACGTAACTTTTCCCTCAAAATTTCTCATATGATGGGGGCGCCTGGGTGGCTCAGTTGGTTAAGCGTCTGGCTTTAGCTCAGGTCATGATCTCATGGTTTGTGGGTTCGAACCCCTTGTCGGGCTCTGTGCTGACAGCTAGCTCAGAGTCTGGAGCCTGTCTTGGGATTCTGTATCTCCCTCTCTCTCTGACCCTCCCCTGCTCTCTCTCTCTCTCTCTCAAAAATAAACAATTTTTTTCATATTATGGTACATTGTTGTCTTTCTGTCCAGATAAAAAGTCTCCAGATCTGTAAACTACAAGTCAGGTTGTACACAAAACTGGTTTGGTTCTGCTGAGGTCTCTCTTCTAGGTTATAGACTGCTGACTTATTACATAGTCATATGGTGGAAGTGGCAAGAGAGCTCTCTGGAGTCTCTTTTATAAAAGCATTAATCCTATTTACAAGGGCTTCACACTAATTACCTCCAAAGGCCCCCACATCATAACACCATCTGAGAAGAGATTAGATTTCAACATATGAATTTTGGGGGAACACAAACATTCAGTCTACTGACTGACTTGCTTTCTTTTTTCAAGCCTGTCAGTATTGGCAGATAGGTGAAATGCACCACCTTTCTTTGTACTCATGTAAGGTAAGCTTTGGTAGTGATTTTTCTTTTTCGTAATGTAAGTACCTGACTTAAGCTTTTGATTCCTGAGGCATTCACTTCAAAGATGGCTATCTCAAACAAACACATTGCCAGCTAGATAACCAGATAAAGAGCCAGGTCAACTTCCAAACTTCCCATTCCCAGTATCCTTTGTTTTAGAGATCTTGGCTGATTTCAATAACCAATCATTTAGTCACATTTTTTTCTTCCCACATTTTAATTCAAATTCTTATGTAGTTTTTAAGTTTATGTATTTGTATTCAGAGAGAGAGAGAGAGTGATGGAGGAGTAGAGGGAGAGGGAGAGAGAGAGAATCTCAAGCAGGCTCCACTTGCCAGCATAGAGCCTGAAGTGGTACTCAAACTCACGAAACCTGAGCCAAAACAGAGTCAGGTGCTCAACTGACTGAGCCACCCATACACATCCATTCTTATGTTTTAAATTCACCAATAAAAAGTGAACTGTTGAAACCCTAGGCCCCCATGCTCAATTCACTAAAACAGAGACCCAAGCCCTCACTTTCTTTGAATACCTCTCTCTTCTCTCTCTCTCTTCCTCTCCCTCTCTCTTCCTCCCTTTCTCTCTCTCTCTGTCTTTCACTGTCTCTATCCCCACTCCAGGACCTCAATGTGCTGTAGACCGTAGATGTGCTGTAGACCCTATAGGACTTGTGAATAAGAAGACTTGTTTCTTTTAAAGTTTCCTAATGGTTGTTGATGAGGACGTCCTATAATCGTAAGAACCATAAGGGTCTAGAAAGACACAATATTAGTTCCAAAAGACGGACCTAGGCCTAGGTGAGTGCCCCCAGGCATTTCTAGCCAATAGCATCAATATTGATAAACTGAGACGAGCACAGAACAACCCAGCTCTTATGAATGTCTACTTTGTTTCCTTTCCTTTTCCACAAACAGGAAGGAAACACTCATGAGAAGGGGGACTGTCTTGTTTAGTGTATAAGAGAGGCCAGTATTATTGCATTCCTAGCTACTCACCACCCCTCATCCTTTGCCCTATACACTGTCTGCCTATTCCGTTTCCATAAGCAGTCGTGAAATTACCATCATCTGTTGGGGAGTGGTAAAAGAATGATCCCTAATGATGTTCTGAAATGGACTTCAATCTTTGGAGACTTTCTGGGCTGGGCATTTAAGTTTTATTGAGGAATATGATGAGATTTCCAGTAAATTTTCTAGTGAGATTAATGTGTGGTAACTCATCAGGCTCCTGAGTTCCATTTCCTGACACTGATATGGCCAAAATTCCTTTAATTTAGCTTGCTTTTTTTCCCAGAAGGAAAGAGAAGAAAGTGTTCAAGAATATGCATTTTTGTTAAAATGTGCTAAACCACACTAGGATGTTTTCAAATTGAAAAGGTAATACAAACACCAAGGCCTGCCAAACTATAAGCCCTCCTAAACTCAAATGAGAGAGATTTACTAGGTGCTATTTTTACTGTGTGAACAAGAGAAACCAGATTAGAACTGAAGTATAACCGCATTCACTGCTTGGTATTTACATATGTTTTTATCTTACTCCAATTAGCTATGTCACCTAACCTCTTGTTCTTATGTGAAAATAGACAGTAAATTAGAGACGACTCTTAGAGCTGGTGGTAACTAGACTTGACAGATGCAGAACGAAGAACCAGCTGCTAAGCTCAAGTGAAATATAGAACTAACTCCATGCTGCTGGTCTAATTTGATCTAATTTGTACATTTGTCTTTATTCATGATCTTATGGAAAAAAGATTGTTGACAACAGCATTTCAGATAGGATTTTTGTAAATGCTCAAACCTCGGAGGTTTTTCTTAATCTGTCATGTTTGCATTGGCAAGTAATACACACCTCAGTGCCACCCCCACCCCATAGCCCATACTTTATGGAGCTATTGGGCTAAAAGGAAAAAAAAATTGCCTACATACAATAGAAATTTTCCAGAACTTTTCACTCACTGGTCTGCTGTTTTGTCTTGACCACAATTTAATAGAGCTGCCTGATATCTTAGTTCTTGAGAGAATTATAAGGACATCTTTCTTTGTTTCTCTAGCTCAAACCTTGTGTACTCCTCACACGAGAATGAATTTATCCTCTGTGAAGAAGCAGTGAGGAGTTAGTCCTTAAAGAAAAACAGAGTGAAAGTGAACAAGGTACTGATAACAAGGAGGTCCTGAAAGGAACCAGGTGGGGCAAATTAGAAAAATGTTTGAGAAGGAGATGATAGGAACCTCTTGAATCTCCTCCTGCCCCTGTGTGCGCAGTGCTGTGTAGGCCAACAAGAGGCTTACAACCATTGCTGTGTTCTTCACTTAACCATTCAACTACCAACCTGGCTTGAATTGTTTTCATGTATTTATAATGACTTATTTTCTTGGATTGTTTTGACCATTGCAAAGGAAAAAAATGGCCCTGAATTAATCATAAATAATAAGAAATATAACCATGTTAAAATAATTTTGACATAGTATACAATTTGCCATTTCCAAATGGGTCTAAAATTTTCCAGTCAAATGATTTTTCAAATCTGCAGCTAGACTTCTGAGAACAAGCCATAATATGTAACATGGAAGGTTGTGTTGCTTAATATGTTTGGTTTGTAATTTCATCTATGATTGATGATTAACACAGTAGGAGAATCATTCCTCAGGACTAAAAACACAGGAGATTTGGTTCTTTCTTCTATAATTTATACTAATGATAACAGTGACCATTTGGATCACTAAAGGAAAAAGAAGTAGCACATACATTATGTAGGTTGAATGCTGTGAACCCCCTTAATAAAGGTGGAAAAAAAGACCTAGAATTTGAGTACCCCTTCAAGCCTCACATTCCTAACAGAAAGAAAAGGCAGTCCATATGAACCTGGAACAAGTTCTGCCCTTATAGTATGGTCTCTGGTTTTTAATTCTCTGGGTTGTGTGTGTGTGTGTGTGTGTGTGTGTGTGTGTGTGTGTGCGTGCGTGCACGCATGAACCTGCATGCATTATGTTAAGGTAAGTCATATGCTAAAGTAAAGTAATACATAATTTGATATAAAAACAAAAGGGAAATTTGTTTCCAAGGAAAATGGGTTTCACTCCATTATATTTCTTAGAAAAGAAACGTTCTTCTTCCTAAGTCCTTATAAAATGATCTCTCTAGAGCTTGGGTCAAGCTAACACCAATGATCATCATCACCATTGCCATAAATTTTTGGAGTGCGTTCTGTGCCAGGTAATTGGAAATAAATGCACAGAACAGTCCCTTCCATGGTGATGTCACTCATTCATTTAGTCAATCATCTTTCCAACACCTGACACGGCAGTTTCTCACACCTCTCATTTAGGGTGCCTGTGGGGCCACACGTCAGTCAAACCAACAAGTTGCATATGCCACATGTTTAGCAACTCAAATTGCCATATTTTTTCAAGAATTCAGGAATGGCAGAGACTGGAGTGCACAGCATTTATAGGAAAGTCTTGACTGAAGCAATCAAACATAAGCACAACCCTGAAGTGCATGAGGAATCAAGACGTGGAAGCAGCCTGAGTCCCATCTTGGAACCTCAGCACATGAGGGTTCCAATTCCAGAGACTGGTGGGTGGGCCAATAGATGACTCTCATTGCATAATGGGAATACTTCTGAAATGTGGACACTCTTGAAAGTATCCACATAAACATGCCTAGAGTACTTTGTTACCTAAATGGTTCTCAACACAGTGGATGAATCATTTGACTCAAGTAATACTTCAGAAAAGAGTAAATGGTTTTTCTTAATGCCAATTTATATAATTTCTAGGAATTTATATAAATTAATAAGTGGGGTAGAGGGTTAGGTGTAGTTTAGTGCATTTGCTTGCCTTCCCTAAGGATTCTCATATGACAAGCCATGGTAGGAAGTTGAGCATCCTAGAATATACTTTAAGCCAATCGTTATCCTACATTCTGCTTTAAATCAACAAACAACTACATTTTGGCACATAAAAGGTCATCAATGTAAGTTTATTACAATGCTTCAAATGAATCTGTGGAATAAAATATAGGGACTCTTCAGTGGAGTTAACTTGAGACATTTGGCCAGCATTTCCTACCCAGCCTTCAGAATGCCTTTGTCCCATACTTTTTCAAAGTTCATTCTTGACATCCTCTTAATGCTAATCATATAACTATATTTATTCTAATGATTCAGAGGGGGGAAACATTCAACTACATGTAACATGGCAGAATAATTTATGGCCATTGGTAGAGTGAATGTTAGGTTTAGGTTAATATTTTAAGTGCTAATTATAATGGGGGTATTATAACTATCCAAAAGGATCCTTTTAAGTTTGGCATGAAGGAAAGCAAACAACATGCTTAGATTAGTTTGCCTTGCAGGTAGGTACTGAAGAGACTTTTGTGTGGGCCAATAGGTGACTCTCATTGCATACTGAGAATTTGGACACTCTTTAAGGTATCCATGTAAGATATCCATGCATAATTCTCAAATGTGAACACTCTTTAAGGTATCCATGTAAACATGCCTAAAGTACTTTGCTCTACTCTCCTAAATTTGAGGAGACTTTATTGACATCAAGTCTCCAACAAAATAAAGGGAAAATTAAAGTAGATATTCTCATGTGTAGTTTTTTTGTGATTATTGGGAGGCATTTCAGTGAATACCATTTTGTATTAGACTTACATCCAAATTAAGCAACATTTGGGTATTTACTAAGTGTGTTTGCTCTGAGCTAGAAGTTTTTATACAAAATTGGAAATATTATTCTCTTTTGATAATAGAAGAATTTCTGACTTAAAGTATGCTCAGAATCACTTAACTAACAAATGGTTTTGGAAATGAAAGAAGATATTAAAAAAGATTGGTAAAAAGCCTGTTTAAGAAACTGTTATATTACCGGATATCTCTTCTGCCTCCCATAATAGCACATGCACATGCACGCACGCGCACGCGCACGCACACACACACACACACACACATACACGCAGGAAATTTCCCCAAATTAAGGGACATAAATTTCAAATGGAACAGGCTGATATAGTACTCAACACAATAGATGTTTTAAAAAATCAAGCCTAGGGGCTCCTGGATGGCTCAGTTGATTAAGCGATTAAGTGCATCTGACTCTTGATTTTGGCTCACGTCATAATCTCATGGTTTGTGAGTTCCAGCCCCACATCAGGCTCTACCCTGACAGCATGAGGCCTGCTTGGGATTCTCTCTCCCTCTCTGCCCATCTCTTGCTTGTGCACATACTCTCTCTCTCTCTCTCAAAAATAAATAAATAGGGGCGCCTGGGTGGCTCAGTCAGTTAAGTGTCCGGCTTCGACTCAGGTCATGATCTCATGGTTTGTGGGTTCAAGCCCCGTGTCAGGCTCTGTGCTAACAGCTCAGAGCCTGGAGACTGCTTCAGATTCTGTGTCTCCCTCTCTCTCTGACCCTCCCCTGCTCACACTGTCTCTCTCTCTCAGAAATAAATAAGACATTTTAAAAAATAAATAAATAAGCTTTTAACAATAAATAAGTAAATAATCAAGCCTGACATTATGAAATATCACAATCCTGGGAAATACTATAAGTTTTTAGAGGAAAAAATTGTGTCAGATACAAATGTTTAAGAATAAAAATGGCTTTGTGTTTCTCAATAGTGAAACGTGAAGTTGAAAACAATGCAGTCAGTTTTAAAACTCGGAAGGGAAATTGTATCCAACCTTAAACTCAGAAAAGTTATCTATTAAGCATTAGGGTAGAATACGTGTACATGCCTTTTCACAGGAAGCTCATTGCAAAGGAGCTGTACTGTACCATATCAACTTGGTAACTCACTGGTGAGGCCCCAGGCTCTAGGACACGGGGAGCACATGTCAGGGAAGAGCCAAATGTCACCCTCAGAATATTGAGGAGAGGAGATTTCAGGTTCAGCTGTGAAGGACTACAGGGTGCTGGAGGGATCTAAAATCTTTTACAGAGTTTTCTTTAATAATATGGGATTGATGTTTTTAAAGATATTTAGACATTTGGGGTTGGAATGGTGACAAGTTCTTAGGATAAAGCAAATGAAAATAAGGCAATTAACTTTGAGGACAAGAATATATGCAAAAAAGGCAAAAGTATTTGTACTGTGCCAGGTGGTTCATCTATGAATAATATTTACATAATAATAATGATATAAACAATAAATACTGATTTCAACTGCAATATGATACAATAATATTAAGAACACTGGAACCAAGGACATGGAGAGAGAGTGAGGAGAGAAGAGACAGAGAGACAGAGGAAGACAGAGAGAGAATGGTTGTTGTTGTTTTTTTTCTATCACAGACTGGGACATCTCATTGGTGATGATATTGATGGTGATGATGAACATGTGACCAATTAATATTAAATTAATTCTAATCTATTTAGCTATTAGTACGTGCCAGACATTGTGCTATGTGCCTTTCTGCCATTTTAACCATAAGAACAACATTGTGAAGCAAATACTCTTAAGTAAGGAAATAGCGGCTTGGATCTTTTGTCAAATCTTTTCTACATTAAGTCTTCTCCATTTCGGTTGATGAAAATCCTACCATTCTAGTCGCTCAAACCAAAATCTTAGCTCTCTTTTTCACTTCTCACACATCTAACCCAACAGGGAACTGTTGACGCTACATCAAAATATATAAAATATCTAGTTACCTCTGAACTGCTCTCATCTTTCACCTCAGTAACTGCAGACCCAAGGTCTACATGCCTCTATCCTAACCACTTAATGCTCATTCTCAATGCAGCAACTAATGTGATTCCTAAAAACCTGCATCTAATCTGGCCACTCCCTTACTCGAAATCTCTGGAATTACAGTGATCTAGAGAGCCCTAAGTTATTTGGCTCTCTGTGATCCTTTCTGTCTGGGCTTCTTCTCCTTCCTGTTCCTTTCCCTTCAGTTACATTGGCATTTCTGGTATTCTTAGACACAAAGTCTAAGAGATGCTTAAGAGCTTTCCACTGACTTTCTCTTCTTTGAATGCACATTATCCAGATATTTGGCAGTCAATTTCTGTTGTGGACTGAATGTATCCTCCCAAAATTCATTTATTGAAGCCCTAACCCCTAATGAGTGACATTGGAGGGAGGGCCTTTGAGAGATAATTAGGTTTAGATAGATCATAGGATACTCATGATGAAATTAGTGCCTTTATAAAAGGAGAAATCTAGAAATCTCTCTCCAGTTGCATGCGGTGGGAAAGGCCATGTAGGTAAACAACAAGATGGCAACTGTCTACAATCCAGGAAGTGGGCCTTCACTAAGAACTAAATATGTCTGCATCTTGGTCTTGGACTTCCCAGCCTCCAGAACTGTGAGAAATAAGTATATGGGTATCAAGCCACCCAGTCTCTGGTGTTTTTTTACAGCAGTTGTAGCTGACTAAAACACCTTCTTTACTTCTTCAAGTCTTTGCTCAATGTCACCTTTTCAATAAGGTCATTCTAATCTTTCTCTTTAATATGGCATTCTGATCTCAGTCAAATCCAACTGTCTCTAGCACTTCTGTTTTCTTTCTCCCTGTTGAATTTTGACTGTAGTATTTAGTACCTTCTTTCAGAAGATTACTGTTTATGCCCACAAACTAGAATGCAAACCCCAGATGGGCAGAGATTTTTGATCTATTTGTTCACTATTCTTTATCAAGTTTCTAAAACTTAATAGGTGATCAATTCTAGCGTCTATATCTACGTTTCTAACACTATTTTGCAATAGAAGTAACAAAGCCTCTTTGAAGAAGTGGTTGGGACACCAAAAATGCAAGATAAAACTGGAGCATCTGTGGTATCAGAAAATAAAGAAGAGCTTAAAAATGATGATGACTGTATAGCTGAAACTAAGGAAGTATTGCATATCAACTATTCTTCAATAAAAATATTTTTAAATAATGTTGACACGTTGAAGGATACAGAATCGAACTTGAAAGAATACTGAGTAGTCAAACTGAAACATTTTAATCAAGAAAATAAATAGTAAGCCCTAAGATAAAATAAATATGTTTGTGTTAATACTAATGTATACAAATGATTAAACAAACAAATAAATAAGAGAACAGCTCTTTTTTGCAGAAGAATTCCAATTCATGAATGTAGAAGGAATGAGTGACATACGGAATGACCACAAAGCAAACATCACAGTAAAATTACTGTAGGCAAGGTCCACTAATAGATGCTAAAATTAGTGAGAAAAAGGAGAAACTAGATATTTGGAAAATCTCAAAGTATCTCTCCCAGAATATTTCTTAATTACAAAGGGAAAAATAGTAACTTTCTTTAAAAAAACTGGAAGTTACTAAAAGTGATCAAGATGTAATAAGAGATCATGCATTACCTGATATGATGCACTGAACAAAAATGGGTAAACTCAATCAAACCAGGGGAAAACATCCGATAAACCCAAATTGTGACCAGTACTATTTAAAGCTGCTGAGGTCAAGAAAGACAAGGAATGTCTGGGGACCCATCCCAGACTGAGGAAGATTCTAATGAAACATGGCAAGTAAATGTCAGATCAGACGTGAAGCCCTGACTTGACTCTGGAACAGAAAAAGGGGATTAAGCACCCAAACTAATGAAATATGAATCCAGCATAGGGCTTAGTAAATTAATGATATACTATATTCATTTTGATAAATTTATTTTGATCATATGAGACAACATTTAAGGAAGCTGTGTGAAGGGTCTGCAGGAATACACTGTACTATCTTTGCAATTTTCTGTAAGTCTAAATTTTTTTCAAAATAACAAGTTTTAAAAATAGATACATGTTATTTGTTAGATGAATATATTTTCTCATATACAAAATTAAGAAGTTGAATGAATTCTTCCCAGTTTTTAATAAATCCATGAAAAAATGTAAAAATATTATATTATATCAAGAAATTTTAGGGGAATCAACACGGGCCACATCTGCTATCTCTGGCAGTCAAAAATAGAGTCAGTTATTAACAGTTTATCTAAATAATTTTATATGTTAAACAGCATTTCTGATTGATTAGGCTGAGAAGAACAGATATTTTGGCACCAAACACATGAACAAATGGAATAAGTTAGTGACTAAGCAAAAGATTTGTTAAATGCTTGGGTAAAGACAGAAAATACATTAAAAATATAAAAACCTTTTGAATATAAATCATATTGAGCTGGAAACTATATATATTATAAATATTATTATATGAATAAAACTAAATATATGTAGTGTGATGACTATGAAAATATTGTTTAACAATGCATTATATGAAAGCTACACATAATTTTTACTTTCTAAAGCTTAAGGTTGGCTTAAATATGATTAGAAAGGGGCAAGAAAGGACATACTCCTCTTCTATAAGTTACAGTGACTTGGACTTGAATCATGATATGAAATGAGGAAAGAGTTCCTTTTACATTTTTCGCTATACATCAAGAGCCAGCCTGGGAAGAAGACATGATCCATGGTCATTTGGTTCTCACAAACTTCAAGTTTTTTTGCGTACTCTGGATTGCTGGTGACACATATGCTAAATTATTACTTCTTTCCTGGTGTGATGCTGAACATCTCATTAACATAATTTTTTTCTTTTTTACTCTTAAAATATTAAAAATCTTTGACATTCCCATTTCCACTTGGTTATTGCTTAGAATGTTTGGTAATTTGAATTTCCACAAAACTCCAGCACACTTTTCATTGTAAGTGGGTCTATCTACTTGTATAACACTTTTATACCTGTTAAGATTTATAACTCAGTAGCCACAAAGTTAGTAACTCATGGAGAAATCTATTATGAGAGTCCAAGTGATAACTTTAAGGTACCTCGGAAATATCCTCCATAGCTGTATATAGTCCATCCGAAACCTCACCTCAAATTCTTGACTATTCCTTACCCACACTATTTAAGATGATCTTCCTCATTCAAGTGATTAAAATTTGAAAGAAGAATAATTATCTTGGAATTTTACTTCCCATGCTATATAATGTTGAAACAGGTAATCTTGATACATACATCATAGTCTCTCACAATATAAAACTAAAGATAAGACAGAAGAAAAATTAAAAAAAAAAACAATGTGAAAATATGTGTTTCCTTTAAAAACTTGACATGAAGCTAAATAGATGGGTATTGTATTAGAGTACTCTAGAGAAACAGAATCTATCTATCTATCTATCTATCATCTATCTATCTATCTATCTATCTATCTATCTATCTATCTATCTATCTATCTATGTTATATCCTCTTGCTCTGGCATCCTGTTGTGGGGTTGACAAGAGAACCAGTAATATTGGAGATGACTGGTTGCTGTGTCATGGGTTTGGGTTGCATTTGTCTATAAAACAATCATGTTAGAAAAAAAAGTATGTGGGGAATAGGAGGGGAGACAGAGAAGGCCTTTTCCCCTACCCACACTAAGACACATCTCAATTGGTCTCTATCTTGTTTGTAGGGATTCTGTTGATTGAATGTCTCAGCTTGTACATTTTAATTAGCATTGCTACCAACTGCTGCAGGCTCTGAAAATAAAAACGGTTTTTTTTAAAAAAAACTTTTAAAGTTTATTTTGAGAGAGAGAGAGAAGCAGGGGAGGGGCAGAGAGAGAAGATCCAAAGATCCCAAACAGACTCTGTGCTGTCAGCACGAAGCATGATGCGAGGTTCAATCCAACAAATTGTGAGATCATGACCTGGCTGAGATCAAGAGCTAGACCCTTAACCTACTGGGCCACCCAAGAGCCCCAAAATAATTTGAACCCATAAGAAACATACAAATATATGTATGTATATATATTTAGTGATAGAGAGATCGAGAGATTTGTTATGAGGAATTGTATCATGCATTTATGGAGACTGAGATGATCTGCCATATGCAAGCTGGGGACGTAGGAAAGCCAGTGGTATAGTTCAGTCCAAGTCTGAAGGTCTAAGAACCAGGAGAGCTGATGGTGTTAAGTCTCAATCTGAAGGCAGAAGCTGAGATGAGATGTCCCAGCTCAGTTAGGCAGAACATGCAAATTCTCCTTTCCTCCACATCTTGCTCTGTTCAGGCTGTCAATAGGTTGGAGGATGTCCACCTTAAATCATTAGAAATACAATGCCAATCTATATATTTATATCAGAAACTCTGACTTGGTGATATAATTCTATCCTATGAAGGGAATACATATCAATTATGATTTTGAGTGAAGTGCACTCCCATTTGACTGATTTTGTCTATTTCATGTGCCAGAACAGCTAACAGGTAGAGAAAACGGGATATAAAATGAGTTCATATACATGCTGTTGCAATGTGAAAGGATCTTAGAAATTCCATGCATGAAGAAAATAATTAAAAATGCATAAATAAATAAAATCTAAAAAGAATGAATGGGAATAGCATTTAGTGCTATATCACTAATATCTATATTCCAGATTACAAATCACATATAATCCCATTATTTTATTACGATCCCTTCCAACTTTGTGAAATATGCATAGTTTTAGTAATCAATAGCGTTATAGAGCAAGTAAGTAGAGAACTTTAGTAGGAGTTAACTTTCTGTTGTTATTTTTTTATGGGTAATTTTCATAATGCCAGGCAGCCCTGACAACAGCATTTATGACTTAATCTCAGTGGAAAAGCAGACAAACAAATCAAAGTGTATATGTGTATGGCAGTAGAGCAGCACAGGAGGGATCCTAAAGGGCATCAATAAGAAATAAAACAAAATTCCAAAGGGATGGAATTAGAAATACCCTTAACAGTTTGTAACACTTGTTTTTTACTTTTTAATTGTATTCATGGGGATATCCAAGCAAAACAAATATGATTATCTCCCTCGGTAGTATACTTCAGTATTTAACAAATTTTAATGATTTTTCTTATAATAAACCTAAACCAAGTCTGCTAAGTTTAAGAATTTTTCTTCTATCCATAGTGTAGGTGTCCATATTTGAGGGGTGTTTGGGTGCTCAGTAAGTTAATCATCTGACTCTTGATTTCAGCTCAGATCATGATCTCACAGTTTATGAGATCAAACCCCACATTGGGCTCTGCTCTGAAAGCATGGAGCCTGGTGGGACTTCTCTCTCTCCCTTCCCTCCCACCACCACTCACTCTCTCTCTTTGTCTCTCTCGTTCTCAAAAATAAATAAGTATAAACATTAAAAAAAGAAAACAGTTTTAACCTTTAAAAACCAACAGTTTCCATTGGACCTACTTTTTTAGTTTTTTAAGGAGTTCAAGTTATTTATAAAGATTTACATTTTATAAGACTTTTATCCTTTCTTAAAAGTCACCTCTCCCAAAAAGAGCAATTTTATTTATTTTTAATGAAATAAATATATTTGTAATGTTAAGCCATGGCAGTTGTTTTCTTCTTCTTCTTCTTCTTTTCTTCTTCTTCTTCTTCTTCTTCTTCTTCTTCTTCTTCTTCTTCTTCTTCTTCTTCTTCTTCTCCTTCTTCTTCTTCTTCTCCTTCTCCTTCTCCTTCTCCTTCTCCTTCTTCTTCTTCTTCTTCTTCTTCCTTTCTTCTTCTTCTTCTTCTTTAAATAAAAAAATTTTTTTAATGCCAGTGCCTGCCTTAAACTTTGATTGCCGAGGCATTCACTTCAAAGACAGCTATCTTGAATAAACATATTGCCAGCCAGGGAATTGAATTAAGTGGCAGGCCACTGTGTTTCGAAGTTCCTGTATTTAAAGGTTGATTTAGATAACTCACTGGCCATTTTTTCTTGTTTCTTTTTTTTTCTTTTCTTCCAGATCTTAAATTTTAAACTCACCAATGAAGAGTAAACTTGTAAAATCCTAGGATCCCACCCTCAACCCTAAAAAACCTTTCTCTTTCTGTCTCTCCAGCTGTGATCTCTTTGTGTAGTTCCACATGTGCCTTGTACTCTCTAATATGTATAAGTAATAAACCTTGTTATTTTTTCAAAGTTTTCTGATGGTTTTTGCTGAGGGTGTTTTGTAATCATAGTAAGAACCACCAAGGCCAGTCCAACCATAACATTGGCTATCGATAGGCTAAGACCAGCACAATACAGTATGTTTTAATAATTAACATACGGGTCTGTTGGATCCTTTAATAAATCTAAGATAAAGCATGGGACTTTATGTGATTTTATTTTCCCTGTATCTTGAAACATTATTTATATTTTAAGCATCTTAGATATTATTTCATCATTGACCATTAATTATTTCCAACTATGCTACAAAAAATGGAATAGTAAGAAAGTGGAAAAATGATGGTGTGACAGGCAGAATGGAACCTGAAAAAGTCTATACCTGAAGCCTTGAATCTTGCAAATATGCTACATTGTATGACACAGTGGTCACAAGCTTTAAGATATGGAGATAATTCTTATTATACAACTGAGGCCATAAAATTACATGAGCCCTTAAAGTCAGAGTACTTTCTTTGGCTAGAGTCAGAGAGATATGGCAGAAGGAAGAATTGGAAGATTTGAAGTAGGAGAGGAATTCAACTCAACACTGCTGGGGGGAGGGCACATGGAAAGTACAACGCAGAATTCAGCAGCTTCTAGCCCCAAGTCCAACCCTTGGCTGACAGACAAGGAACCTGTCACCTCAGTCTTACGACAGCAAGGAGTTGAATTAGATCAACAACTTGAATAAACTCAGTAGTTAATTCACCTCAGAGCCTCCAAAAGGAATACAGTCCTGTAGATACCTGGATTTCTGTATAATAAAGATTCTAAGGTGAATGCCCTAAGATGAGCTCCACCATACCCAGACTTCTGACCTAAAAAATGGTGAGATAATAAGTAAGTATTGCTTTAAAATGCTAAATCTGTAGTAAATTGTTACAGCAGCAATAGAAAAATAATACAGGTGGCATTGCCTACAAGAATGATGCAGTGGAGAAATCACCTATCATATCATCTCTTAGTTTTCTTATTGTTTCTCAAAGTGTTGCATCATTTTTTAGAAGGTATGAAACTAGTCTGAAAATATTATCATCTAAATCACTTTTTAAAAGTGATTTTAAAAAGATTTTACTGAAATTACTTGAGGGGAAAACATTTCACTATGTTTGGATGGATTAGAACACAGATTCAAGAGACAATAGCAACACTCTAGATTCTGCCAATAATGGTGACATTGACCATATATACAAAATATCAAACTATGTGTCTTCAGATGACAACATCTTAGGTAAATTTTCTCAAATAGATGAGGGAACAATACATTTGTAAGGACAAAAAGGAAATAGAGGTTTTTCTTTCTTTTAATTTTTAATGTTCATATTTATTTTTGAGACAGAAAGAGAGCATGAGTGGGGGAGGAGCAGAGAGAAAAGGAGACACAGAATCTGAAGTAGACTCCAGGTTCTGAGCTGTCAGCACAGAGCCCGATGCGGGGCTTGAAGTTGTCAAACTGGGATCATGACCTGAGCTGAAGTTGGACGCTTAACCAACTGAACCACCCAGGTGCCCTGAAAATACAAAAATACAGCATTTTCATCCAGTTAGTCATTTCACTGGAAGGACTTCACAATACTTTTCAACAAGAATCTGGAACATCCTATTCTGCTAAAGGTGTATGACAGTATTCTTCATTTCTTATGATGCGTGTGCACCACTGTTTACTTGATACAGTTGTTAGGTAGAAAAATTCTGAAGGAATATGTGCATGCAGTGGCGATTGAAAGGAAATAGATAATGGAGAAATAAAAAGACTTCTTGGATTGATCATTGTAGTTGGTGTTGGTAATCTGAGAATGAAAGTGTTTGTAACTTTGGAGTAAAGAAAATTTTTCCTTAACAAAATTATGAACCACTGAATTTTCTTTTCTTTTCTTTTTTTTTTTTTACAAACAGTTTATTGTCAAATCAGTTTCTACATAACACCCAGTGCTCATCCCCACAAGTGCCCTCCTCCATGCCCATCCCTCTCCCCCCCAACATCCATCAGTCCTCAGTTTTTGTCAGCATTCAAGAGTCTCTCATGGTTTGCCTCTCTCCCTTTCCCCCACCATTTCCCCCCTTCTTCTCCCGGTTGGTCCTCTGTTAAGTTCCTCCTAATCCTCCTATACGTGCACAC
>NW_024082051.1:357610-359218 GCF_003009895.1 Hyaena hyaena | reverse complement strand
GCGACCCCGGAGAATTTCGGTGCAGAGTCCATGTGTGGCTGCACAGAAGGGCATCTAGGGCGCTGGAGCCCTGTCCCTCAGAGGCTGACAACCTCCAAATTCTAATAACCAAATACCTAGGAAGAGGCTGTGTCCAAAGCCGCGGCGTGGCCCCTTGCAGCTGGATAAATGAGGTTTCAGACATAGGGACCCACGGAGGGTGTAAAGGAGCTGTGGTGGCAAAAGCTTAGACGGCCGCGGAGCAGAGTGAAGGGCTCGGTGCCGACGGGAAGCAGCCTGCTCTGGGCTGCCTCCACACAGGGAAGAGGTGAGGCAGCCTCGGAGGATGGGGCCAGGGATCAGTGCAGGCAAGCTTCAGAGGATGCCCTGCAGGAGGGGGCCCCGTGCCGCCCCCGAGAGACCCCTGAGCTGCCACAGGGGCCACGTGGGCCTCAGCCACTTGGAGGTGTGTGGTCTAAAGGGGCATCTGTGGGATGAGGTGGCGGGATCGCAGATGAATCTGCCCCCCCCATTAGATGGGACACGGGGGGCCTGGGGCATGGGCTGGGGATGCCCGTGGCGCCCGGTGGCTGGGCCAGA
Source organism: Hyaena hyaena (assembly GCF_003009895.1). NCBI lineage: Eukaryota > Metazoa > Chordata > Mammalia > Carnivora > Hyaenidae > Hyaena > Hyaena hyaena. Next base: position 358,639 of record NW_024082051.1, on the reverse strand, counting down.
AGTGCCCTTCTCCCTGACCTGCTGTGCCTTCGGCGTGGCCTCCCTGGGTAGGAGGGAGACACGGGCAGCAGAGCCAGCCGAAACCCACCCCCTGCTGCCGACCCCGAAACGCAGGAGCAAAGCCCACGGGCCCCCACCACGCTGCCCAGCCACGCCAGCCTGCACCAGCTCACCCCAGGCTCTCTCTCTCCTAGAAATAAAAAAAATAAATAAATAAAGTGGTTAAGATGGCAAACTCTGTGCTCTATGTATCTTGTCACAATTTTTAAAAATTTACTGAAGACAAAAGAGAATAAAATCTGAAATGTTTTAAAAGAGAGCAGAGCCGCCGTGGACTGATCCAGAACGATTCCCGGTGTGCGTGGCTCAGTGACACACATGAGCTGGCGCGTGGCTGCCGTGTCTGAGGAGTCATCACAAGTCACAAACACAGTCACCTGTGGGGCAGGGACGGGCTGGCTGGGGCAGGTGGGAAGGACCCCCCCCCATACCTTTGGGGACTCTGATTTCTGAGCTATGCAAATGCACTTCCTACCCAAAGGCCAGCAAATGGAACTCAATTAAATTAAATTGAACGTAAGAGACCCTCTCGCCTCTTCTTCAAGCCCTGACCTGGATGTGAGTCCTGGGGGTAGGGCCTCGGCACAATCGTCTTTCCAGATCAGGGTCTGGCCGAGGCTCCCGGACAGAGATGCACCAGGAGATGCTGCTGACCAGTCACACCAGAGCGTGGACACCGAAAATGGCATCTGAGCCCCGTGGCAATTCCCGTGGCCCTTCCGTCGTCGTCGGGGGCTTTTCACAGAGCCTGAAGCTCTCCGGATGCCTCATTTCTGTATTTGCGTGTCTGATTGCACCAACCTCAGCGGGACCAGCCACGTGGCTTCGGGGCCCACACGTGACACACGTGACCACTGTCGTACCCCAGCCGGGCCCAGGGCCCCGCAGCTCCCGAAGGCAGATGCGGGTGTGGGGGGAAGGTTCCCAGTGGCTCCGAGCCCACTTTAAGCGGCAGCTGGAGGGGGGTTT
>NW_024082051.1:346479-357168 GCF_003009895.1 Hyaena hyaena | reverse complement strand
CGGCCCAGGAGCTCAGCTCCCTCCAGCCCCTGGAACCCATTTAAACGCCTCTGCGGGGGTCACTGTGGGCGGCCGGAGCCACCAAGACGCCATGCTGGCCTGTCTCCTTGTGAGGTGGTGATGCTGCCCACTGGGTGGCATTACTCTTCAGTGGTGGCCTCAGCGCCCGGCCCAGATTTGCTGGAGGATGGGGAGAGGCCCCGGGGAGCGTCAGCATGGCCAGGCCAGCCCCCGCTTCTGTCTGCTTCCTTCCATTGGGAGGTTCCAGAATGAGCATCCTAAGCCCGGTCACACCACTGATACCACTGGGGATTCAACCCTCTCCCTTGCTCAGTCTGGGAAGGCCAAAGAGCCTGGTCTTTCACCCTGGTGGGCAGTAGGCCAAGGTCAAGTCCAAGGGGAGGCCCAAGGAGTTCTTCTAGAAGCTGCAGTTTGGATCCTTTGTCATTAAAAATCGAGAGAAAAGAGAAAAAGCTCCCACTCCTTCCTGGCTCACTCATTATTCTGCTCAGCTGGCCTTGGCCTCCTGCCCCCCCACAGCCACAGCCAGCCCGGGACGTGCCGTTCCCTCCGCCCCTCCACGCCACCCGTCTGCCCTTGCCCACTTCCTGGCCAGGCTTGGCTCTGCTGCCTCCCACCTCTACTCCATGACCAGAGCCAGGCCTCACTGGATCCGCACATCCCCCACACTTCCATGGGAGTTCTCTGTGGGCGGGGGCTTCTCACCCCTGGGTCCTCTGAGCCCCTGCCTGGGAGCAGAGGGCAGAGGGCGTGGCAGGATCTGTCTGAGCCCCTAAAACCCAAGGGGAGGCGGCCGGGACGACCCTTCCCCAGGGGCTGGGGGTGGGATGTGCGGACCACATTTCCAGACCCTTTCGCCACTTGGCCTCCAAGGGTTCTATCAACTCAAAAACAAGCAAGATGCGGAAGGTGGAGGAAAGATAAAGCCCTGCGTCGTGTTGGGTTTTTCCAAGGGCGACCCCGGATAAGGCACCACCCAGCCCTTGCTTGGGAAATGAGCCCTGTGGGTAAAGGTGAACGAGAGTAAAGCAGCCCTGGCACAAACGTGCAGCTAGACCCCCCGCTGCCCCCGAGCGCGGGGAGTCTCGGGCCTTGGCCGTGGACTAGGGTGGCCCCTGACTGCCAGCTCCTCCGGTGCCTGGCAGCAGAAGATGAAATACAAGGACAGAAATGCCATCCTACTCTTTGAACTAATCCTGTTGGCTCTGCTTTTTTCGAGTATGGTTTCTTGACAAGACATTCGAGGAGACTAAGACGAACGGAGAGAAACGCAGCAGGAGAAGGGGGGGGTCCTAAGAGCAGAGCCACGACGGCTTCCTGTGCTGGAGCCACGGGGCAGGCTCTCCCAGTCCCCTGGGCTGAGAGCGCACAAACCACATGCTGGGTGGCTTGTAAACAACAGACGCTGATTTCTCCTAGCTCTGGAAGCTGGGAGTTCCACTCAGGTGTGCCTGAGGGGCCGGCCAGGGCTTCTCAGTGTCCCCGGGGAGGGCGGGGAGCTCTGTGGCACCCCGGTTCCACCCTCATGACCTTGTCACCTTCCAAAAGTGCAGCCCCCAGTGCCATCGTACCGGGGGTTAGGGTGCCAGCATGGTTGCTGGGGGTAGGCACACACATTAGGGCCACAGAGATTGTGAAAACAGCTACACTCACCTGGCTGAACAAGAGGAGAGCCACATTTGATATTATGTTATATTTTTAAAATTCTAATACTATCGCTGTAAGCCATAAAATGTGGTAGGGATAAAAAGTCATCTGTGTAATCCAAAATAACCTTACAGAATGCAGATCTGGGAGGAAATATACATACAGTAGGCTCTCATGAGCTAGAATGAACAGGCTGTGCTGCAAAGGAGACGTCTTCTATCGCAGGGAAAAAATAGATTTTTGTAAATAAATGCTGTCAGAACAACTGGATATCCACCTAGAAGAAGATTAAAATGAAGCATATTCACCTCATGCATGAGAGTAAACATCAAATGAATCAGAGATCTAAATGTTAAAAATGGAAATAGAACCACACATGTAATGAGAGAAATCATTGGTGAATTTCCCTATTACCTGGATGTAGGGAAAGGCTTTCTAGTTGCATCAGTTCACTCCTGAAGGCAAAAGCACCAGGAGGCACATAAATTCACAAATAAGGGGTTCGGGGCAGGAGTTTGACCTCATGTCATTATGGGAGCTCATTCATTGGTACTGTAAGGCTGTCGCCATCTGGGAATCCTGGGAAACATGCAGCCCAGGCAAATCAAGCCATTACAAACCCATAGGCCACACTAACTTGCATCAAAATCCAGATGTAATAAAAAAAGTATTGATAAATAAGCTGTCTGTATTTTTAAACTTTTTTTAGCAAACAATAAAGCCATAAACAAAGTCAAAAGATGAATGACAGATCTGGAGAAAGTATTTCCAACATATATCACATGCAAGGGCTAATAGTCACACTCTATAAGAAGTTTTAAAAATTGAAAAAAAAGGGCCCCTGGGTGACTCAGTCAGTTAAGTGTCTGACTTCGGCTCAGGTCATGATCTCACAGTTTCTGAGTTTGAGCCTCACATCAGGCTCTGTGCTGCCAGATCAAGCCTGCTTGGGATTCCCTCTTTGCCTCTGTCTCTCTGCCCCTCCCCAACTCGCTCGCTCTCTCTCTCTCTCTCTCAAAAATAAACAGTTAAAATTTAAAGAAAAAAGAGCCAAAAACCCATCAGAAAAATGGAAAATTACACAACCAGATAATTCACACACAAAAAGGTAAAGTGATACCTAAACAAATGAAAAGATGTTTATTATGAATTGAGTTCCCCCAAAATTTCTCTGCTAAAGTCCTGGCCCCAATGCCTCAGAAGGCAACACTATTTGGAGATGGAGCCTTTGAAGAGGCAATTAAATCAAAATGATGTCATACAGGTTAAACATGACCGGGGTCCTTGTAGAAGAGATTAAGACACAGACACACACACCGGGACGACCATGTGGGGACGGGGGGAGGAGCTGGCCATGGGCGACGCCTCGGGAGGACACAAGCCAGCCACGCCCGCATCTCAGACTCCAGCCTCCAGAGCTGGGAGAGAATCCGCATGAAGTTTAGATCTGGGGTCCTTTGTAAGGACGGCCCCAGTGAATGGGTGGTGTCCATTTTCAGTCACCAGCAGAGACACGCAAACTAAACCAGCACTGAGTACTGTTTCTCACCAATCCTATGGTGAAAAATCGAAGAGCTCAGCCACACCACACACTCCCTGGCCAGGCTGTGGGGCCTGGAGCTGCTCGGACCGCAAAATGCTATAATCCCTGTAACGGGAAATGTGGCAATATCTAATTTTTTTTTTTTTTTTTTTTTTTTTTATTTCTAGCAGAGAGAGAGAGAGAGAGACAGCGTGAGCAGGGGAGGGTCAGAGAGAGAGGGAGTCACAGACTCTGAAACAGGCTCCAGGCTCTGAGCTGGCAGTCAGCACAGAGCCCGACGCGGGGCTCGAACCCACGAACCGCGAGATCATGACCTGAGCGAAAGTCGGACGCTTAACCGACTAAGCCACCCGGGCGCCCCGAAATGTGGCAATATCTAACAAAACCCATTTATCTTTTGTTCTAGAACCCCGCTCGGGAATGTACCCTAAAGAATCATCCCCAACAACACAAAAAATAGATGCACGTGGCCCTTACCCACCGGAACCCTGTTTCTCACTATGAGCCGTCGGAAGCCCCCTAAATGCCCCGCTCAGGAGACTGGTTGGAGCAGATGGTGTGCCCACAGCAGAGCCCCTCGCAGCTCTGAAAACAGCGCGCAGGTCTCCACGCACTGGGGCGCGGTGACGCAGCGCATAGGAAGCCTGAGGTGAGACTCAAAGGGCGGTAAGAAAGCGCGTGTGTCTGCTTATTTCTGCCCGAAGAAACACAGAACGGAGAACCGAAATCTCAGGAGTGTAGTGGCCCCCAGGGGCAGGAGGGTAGGCGGGCTGCGGAGGACCTTAGATGCCCCCCCCCATCATGACTCCTTGGTGTAGATTTGATTTGGGGATCATGGTAACCTATTACACTCAAAAACAACAAGTGGAATATACCCGTACCGGGGCGCTTGGGGGCTGTCAGTTAAGCGTCCGACTTCTGCTCAGGTCATGATCTCACGGTTCACAAGTTTGAGCCCCGCGTCGGGCTCTGGGCTGACAGCTTGGAGCCTGGAGCTGCTTCGGATTCTGCGTCTCCCTCTCTCTCTGACCCTCCCCTGCTCACACTCTGTGTATCCATCTCTCTCCCTCCAAATTAAACAAACATTAAAAATTTTTTAAAAGGAATAAAACTGTATAATACACGAATGACATAACACATGAAGGGGGTCAGCGGAATCAGCCCTGATTTCTTCTGCATATTCTCAGGCTAATTCCAAACAAATCCTGAGTTCCGGATTTTCCAAGGCTTGTCTTTCGAGGTGGTTTGGGTGAGCCATCCTGAAACGGCTTTCTGTGCGCCCTGGGATGCCGAAGGGGGCGTTTTTCTCAGTGTTGGGAAGGGGACGAGAAATATGGACGTGTGGGAAGGGGGTGCCTCTCTGCGAAGAAGGCTAGGCGGCGTGTCACCCCTGCGAAGGGCGTGCGGAGGGCGCCTGGCTCTCGGACCTTGGCTTCTCAACACCGCCCTCTCCCAAAGGGAGCCAGGCTCCACGGAGAGATTATTCCACGGCTGAGTCACAGACACCATGAAAGGAACTCGGAGTGTTTCCAGTAAACGCCTGTTTGAGGAATCGGGGAAATGTGTCAAAAAGACTCGGGCTGCCCGGAAGGAGCCCCCACTGGACAGCTGTGGACGGGCTTGCACACCTAGAGAAGAGAAGGGAGAGCTACCGAGGCCGTACCGACACGCAATAAACACGAGGCGGGGAAGGGAATGCCCGTGGTTGGTGTGGGGGGGCCGTGACCCTCCCCCCCCCGCTGAGCCATGCAGCCCCACGTCCCCTGTGCTGCTGTCCCCCCCACAGACCTCAGGGGGCATCACCTACAGTGCCCTCTACCTGAGGAGCACACCAGCCTTTATTTCTTGTACTGCAGGTGTGCGAGGGACAGATTCTCCCCACGTTGACTTCTCTAAACATCGCTTTCTTGGGGCCCCAGGGGGCTCAATCGGCTAAGCGTCCGACTCGGTTTTGGCTCAGATCATAATCTCACAGTTCGTGGGTTCGAGCCCCGCGTCAAGCCCTGTGTTGAGTCAGCTTGGGATTCTGTCCCTCCATCTCCTTCTGCCCCTCCCCTGCTTATGCGCCCTCCCCCCCGTCTCTCAAGAATAAAATGAATTAATTTTAAAAATACATTAAAAAAGCATAGCTTTATTTCCCAGAACTCGGAGTTGGTTTTAGATGTGCCTCACCCCCCATCGAGAGAAGCCAGCTGTCACAGCCTTTTCTCTGTGGCTCCGTGACATGTCTAAACCGCCAGTGTCCACTTGAGCGCGGCCTCCCTGGGGGTGGCTCTCTCGCCTTTAGGCTTCCCCGCACCCCTGGGTGTGTTTCATCAAGCTCGGGCATATCTCGGCCTCTCTTTCTTCAAGCCCTTTTCTGCCCACTTTTCACTCCCTTCTTTTGCTGGGACTGGTTCACGTGCCCGACCTCAGCCACCGCCGGTCATTGTCTGCTCCTCGGCGTGGACAGTCTGTGCCGGTGCGTCCCGGGCTCACGGCCACTGCTGAGCCCGTCCAGGCAAGCCCTGGCCCCGGCCGCTGGGCCTCGTGGCACCAGCACTCCCACCCGGCCCTCCCGATGGCCTCCGTCACGCTGCCCCTTCGCCCTGTCTGTTCACTCGTTCATTCTGTGTTCGTCAGCTGACGCTTTAATTCTGCCATTTCATCCGCAGGTTAGTCCCTTGAGCCTGCCTTCCTCCCATCCCATCATGCACTTACAAGAGCCGCTCACCACCTGCCTTCCCTCTCGGCCTGCACTCTTCTCCGGACCACTTTTGTTTTATTCTTTTAATGTGTACTTCTTTTTCAGAGAGAGAGACGGCGTGAGCAGGGGAGGGTCAGAGAGAGAGGGAGACACAGACTCTGAAGACAGGCTCCAGGCTCTGGGCTGTCAGCACAGAGCCCGTCGCGGGACTCGAACCCACGAACCGTGAGATCATGACCTGAGCCGAAGTCAGACACTTCACCGACTGAGCCCACCGGGTGCCCCCGGATCACTTTTTAGTAACGCTTGTGTTTGGCTCAAGCAGCCCTTTCCCGTGTCCTTGTACATCCAGCCACGTGGGCACTTAGCACGCAGCGCGCAGGCCCTGGGCCCAGCCCAGCCTCTGCATCGCACTGATTTTATTAGCACCAAATCGTGTCCACGGCAATGCGACTGTTGAAGCCTCAATCCCTGCTGCGGTTGTGCCTAGAGACGGGTCTCCCGGGGGTGGGGGGGGTGGAGGGAGGTCTGCAGGTAGGACTGGCGGCCTGCTAACAGGAGGGAGATGAGACAGAGATCTCTCCCGGGTGCGTGGAGCGGGGCCACGTGAGGGCATGGCGGGAAGAGGGCTCCCAGCAGAGACCAAGCCGTCCGCACCCGGGGCTCAGGCTTCCAGCTTCCAGATGTGTCACGTGGCCCCGGATCACCTCGCACGTGCTTCGAGCTTGGGCGGGACAGCTGTATGGGACATCCCAGGAGTCCCCAGCCACCTCTAATCGGTCACATGCAGCCTCAAATACCATGGTCTTCCCGGAACCTGGCTCAGGATTCGGTCTGGCAGGTCCCCGGTGGGCCTTCGTGGAGGGTGCTGGACGCCTGAGTGTGGGGGGCTGCAGCCTCTGCTGGGGCTGGGCCGGCCCCCCACCGGCCCCCCAGCACTGCCCGGCCTCGCCCATGAGACAGCCACTCCCTGCGAGCCTTGGCCGTCCCGGGCGAGACGCTGCCTTGACCAGGCCACCTAGTCTGCCGTCTCAGCCCCAGCTGATGGGGAAGTAGGCCGATCAGACAGTCAGTGCAGGACACGGGGTGACAGAGTGCATGCGGGGACCCGGACACTGAAAGGGCTGGGCTGACCATGCAGGGGAGAGTGGGAGAAAGCCAGCAGCGGGGGGAGAAGAGCAGCCTTGACTGGTGGGCCTTGGACACAATGCCTGTGGGGTTTGACTTGGGGGCAATAGGGAGCCATGGGAGAACGTAGGCAGAAACACAGTGTGGTCCCCTTCCGTCTGAGAGACGTTACCAGCAGCTCAGCTCGAGGGCACCCAGCCTGAGGCCACTCATGCTCTTGGGGAACAGGATGTGGCGGGGGGTGACCGGGGGGCCCACATACCCGGGCAGCCTGGCCTGTGGGCTCCGAGCAGGGCAGGGCTGGGTGTGACCCTTGGAGGGGAAGGAGGGGAGAGCAGGGGCCTGTCGCCCTGCATCTGAGCTGTGTGGTTCCCGGGCCCCACAGGGAAGGAAGCGGGACAGACGGGGAGCCGCCTTGCCCAGCGGTGGCCCCCAGCTCAGCCCTCTCTGGGCAAAGGTCCGAAGGTCTGAGTGGTTCTCCTGCGCCAGCGGCGGTCACGGGGAGCGCAGACCCCCCAACACTTAGCTTTGCTGCCGCTCGGGGCAGTCGTGGGAACACACCCACTGCCCCCACCCGGCACCCCCAGGCCCACCTCCCCGAGAAAGACACTCAGGGCAGTGGCTTTGGTGTGGGGTTTATTCAGAGCAGGTACCAGCAGCCCCCTGGGGCCAGGGCCAGGCCAGGTGGGCGAGGAATCTTCTAGACCAGCTCCTGAGACATGGAAGGGCAGGGCCTCAGGGCCGCGGGAGGGGCCGTGGGGGGGTGGGGGGCTGAGTCCTAGCTGCAGGACCGTGAGCAGCCTCCCTGCACCCATCCCGGCCCCCAGCTCTCTACTGGCCCCCTCTCAGAGGTGGGGCCCCCCACGGGGGCGGAGCTGGGGCACAGAAGCAGCCGCAGGCCGACGCCCCCAGCCCCGCCCTCGTCTCAGTGCAAAGCTTCAGGACCCTGTGGGGTCCCTCCTTCGTGGGAGACGATGTCCGTGAGACACAGGCCCCGTAGTCTGTGGACGCCACCGGCACCTCCTGGCTCCCAGGGAGGAAGCGAACACAGAGCGCCCAGGCTTGGGTGGGGCCGTGCCCAACCCCACTGGCTCCCACAGGCACCCCCGCCTCGCACGCGCGCACACGTGCACTTGCGCACACACACCCAGGGGGTTGAACTGGGCCTTCCAGATTCCCTGAAGGGGCCTCCCTGAGGATGGGGGACGGGGATCTGCTGACCAGGACAAAAAGATGCCTGGCCAGACGTGTTCTCAGCATTGCAGGGAGGAGGCTGCAAGGCTCCCACAGAGACCCTGGGCAGAGCGGGGAGGCTGCAGCTGGCGGGGGGGTGGGGGGGGCAGGCCAGGCTCTGAGCCGCGGCCCGAGGGCTCTGGCCAGGGTGGATGGAGCCCCCTGAGGCTGGGTCCCCGCCTGAGCACGCGGGATCGCCTCCCCCCAGGACCTCCCCTTGGTGGCCCAGGCCAAGCAGGGGCTGTGCAGTGACAGGAAGCGGCCCCCCCCCCACCCCCCGCCCAGTTCTGGTCACAGCGGGAGGGCTGGTCCTGCCCGGCAGCGGCAGCCTCATGGCCTTGGGCTGAGCAGTCTGTGGGCGAGCAGACTCAGGTGCCCCAGGGCGGCACTCCTTACTGGCCTTCTTAGGGACCCTGAACTTCCGGGGACATCTCCCTTCAAGGCCTGGCTCTTCTCCCTCGCGCAGCTGTCCTCACTAGGAGGAGCAGAGGCCCTCGATCCCGGCTGCCCCAGCCCCCGCCAGGCCTGTCCCTCCGGACAGGGGCGGCCCCCGGGCAGTGGGACATGCCACGGGTGGCCAGGAAGGGCATCCCCCCTGAGCGGGCCACTGCTGCAGCAGAAACGTGTCCCCCAGGAGTCCCCGACCGGCTCAGGATCGTCACCCCGCCTCACACAGCCAAGTGACAAGGGCCTGGCCCTGTGCCTGGGGGCCTGTCTGCCGCCTGACCAGGCTCAGAGGGGACCTGGTGAGGCCCCGGCAGATCCGCTCCTAAGGTCACAGGCCGCCCCTCCAACAGCTCTGGGAGACAGCAAGAGGCCCCGGGCCTCCCGCTCCGAGGTCCCCTCGCCTGGAAAGGGGAGCTTCTTTCCACCCAGAATGTGCCTTCCTCCCGGCAGGGTGGCCCCGTGGGTCGTGGGCAGGGGCCCTTGTCCTTCCTTCTAGGGTGCCACTCACTCTTCAGGGGCGGCGGTCAGGGCCAGCCTGCTTCCAGCTCCCACACCGCGGCCCCACCTGCGCCACCTTCCGGGACGAGCCCTGGGGCTCCGTCTCAGCAGCAAAGGCAACCTCGTGCCAGAGGCCTGAAAACTAGGGTCACGGGGAGGCGGAGGGCGCCGCCCTGGGCATGCCACCTTCCCCCCCAGCGGGACAGCAGTCTGGACAATTCCAGGGCCTCCAGACAGAGTGGGTCCGGAAGGGTCTCTCCGGCGTGTTCACTGTGGGCCCATCCCCGGTGGCGGGTGCCCCGAGCTCCACCACCTTGGCAAAGTTGAAGTCCTTCAGCGGCGGGTCCTGTGCGCCCACCACCAGCACCACGAGCGGCCCCAGCAGGGCTGTGAGCACGTGCCCTTCATGTCTGAGCCCCTGGGCAGCAGGGACCGGCTCCCCAAACCACAGGCGCCCGGCCTTGGTGCCCAGCCGGGGGCTTATGTGCTTCCCCGAGGGCACGGGGGAGGGGCGGCTGCCGACCCCATTGTGCCCGGACAGCCTGTGGCAGAGCCGCCACCCATGGCCAGGCCAGGGGGACCCCACATGTGCCCTGTATCTATCACTGTCCTTTCGCTGGCTCTGCGGTCATACCTGCTGGGCCCCGGGCCCCGGGAGAAAGCCACCCTGCACCTCAGACCCTATGTCCCCATGGCCGGAGGAAGAAACAGGGCAGGAGGGGACGCTCTGACCCCGGCACATTTCTGCCCCCAGAACGCACTTTGGGAATGCGTGCTGGTGTGAGGACCGCGGGCAAGAGCTGGTCAGGACCGGACAGCTGCCCAGAACACCCTGGGCCCCCCCTTACACAGCCCCGTGGCCCATCTCAGGGCCCCAGACATGCCCAGGATGTGGGCCGTGCGCCCCAGGGCCTCTGGCCAGCAAGGCAGGACGGAAGGCACAGATGCCCACGCAGTGCTGACGGCCCAGCCCAGGGCTGCCAGCAACGAGGACTGGGATGCACCGACCACTCGGGGCCCTGACGGTCGCCTACGGAGCCTTTTGAAGAAGCCCCGGTGGTCAGCCAACGGCCAATCAGCAGCGTCCTGCCAACCCAGGCAGAAGTGAGAGGTGACCCCACTTCCTGACATTCTCTCTTCACCCAAAATATTGTTCCCCGGGGTGGAGACCCGTCTGCATCACACGCGTGCAGAGCTGAGAGCAGAGGGCGCAAGACACCTGCCCAGGTTCACCCAGCAGGTGGGCGTCAGCTGCCCTTGACCTCTGCCCCCACGCCCGACGGAGTCACTTTGAGACAGGGAGAGGTGGGGGCCAAGTCGGGAGGCGGTGGGCAGGGGGGCCGGAGCCAGGGCCAGGGGGATGGGGACAGAGACGCGGTGGAGACAGAAGGGGGTGCTGCCAACGGGCCTGAAAGTGAGTCTTGGGGTCACAGCTCCACGGGGAGCTGAGGGGTGGGACCCGCGAGAGGCAGCAGCCAGGATGACT